>NW_027040221.1:140669-153169 GCF_034236695.1 Oncorhynchus nerka | reverse complement strand
GCCATCAATACCAGCAGAGTGAGACCTATATCAGCCATCAATACCAGTAGAGTGTGAGACCTATATCAGCCATCAATACCAGTAGAGTGTGAGACCTATAACAGCCATCAATACCAGCAGAGTGAGACCTATATCAGCCATCAATACCAGTAGAGTGTGAGACCTATAACAGCCATCAATACCAGCAGAGTGAGACCTATATCAGCCATCAATACCAGTAGAGTGTGAGACCTATAACAGCCATCAATACCAGCAGAGTGAGACCTATATCAGCCATCAATACCAGTAGAGTGTGAGACCTATAACAGCCATCAATACCAATAGAGTGTGAGACCTATATCAGCCATCAATACCAATAGAGTGTGAGACCTATATCAGCCATCAATACCAATAGAGTGTGAGACCTATATCAGCCATCAATACCAATAGAGTGTGAGACCTATAACAGCCATCAATACCAATAGAGTGTGAGACCTATATCAGCCATCAATACCAATAGAGTGTGAGACCTATAACAGCCATCAATACCAATAGAGTGTGAGACCTATATCAGCCATCAATGTACCAATGTAGCTGGGAGGGCAAGATGTGAACAACAGTTTTAAAATTTGACGAGTCAATATTTTGTTGTTGTGTTTATTTTTTTATTGTTTTAGTTGTTGCCTTTTAATAAAAATACAATAGTGAGTTAGAAAATGTTTTTAAGCTCAAGGAATATGGTTAAATAGCTCTTGATATATTTTTAGTTTTTAACTGTATTTGAGAATGTTCCTTGTCTTCCCTTTGAAAGTGTATTGATATGTGTTAATGAAGCTGAATAAATATTGATTCAGTTTAATTAGATTTTATTTAATTGTGTTTTGTCTCCCCTTAAAATTAAAGTCTCTGAGTACAAAGTCATGGTTTTTGGTTTGACAAATTATCCAGCAAACCTTTCAGATGTATTTGAGGGTGTGGCTTAGATGTGAAGGGGTGTGGCTTAATTACAAAGAGGGTGTGGCTTTAGAGGATGATAGAGACACATAACCAGAGGTTGAAGGTTAAGGGGTGTGGTTTATAAGCTAAGGGGTGTGGTTTTAGAAACTAAGGGGTGTGGTTTTAGAAGCTTAAGGGGTGTGGTTTTAGAAGCTAAGGGGTGTGGTTTTAGAAGCTAAGGGGTGTGGTTTTAGAAACTAAGGGGTGTGGTTTTAGAAACTAAGGGATGTGGTTTTAGAAACTAAGGGGTGTGGTTTTAGAAGCTAAGGGGTGTGGTTTTAGAAACTAAGGGGTGTGGTTTTAGAAACTAAGGGGTGTGGTTTTAGAAGCTAAGGGGTGTGGTTTTAGAAACTAAGGGGTGTGGTTTTAGAAACTAAGGGGTGTGGTTTTAGAAGCTAAGGGGTGTGGTTTTAGAAACTAAGGGGTGTGGTTTTAGAAACTAAGGGGTGTGGTTTTAGAAACTAAGGGGTGTGGTTTTAGAAGCTAAGGGGTGTGGTGTGGTTTTAGAAACTAAGGGGTGTGGTTTTAGAAACTAAGGGGTGTGGTTTTAGAAACTAAGGGGTGTGGTTTTAGAAGCTAAGGGGTTTTATACATAGAATAACTATCTTCAAAGTGCTGACTCGGGACGTCGGTTATAAGATTAAAGATTATGTTTGTATTAATACCTGTTCACTTGACATTTGACCACTTTAGATTCTACAAAACAGTAAAGAAACAGTTGCTAGAGAAAGCCACGCTAAACACCTGTGCTAATGACTCTGGATTGGTCAACGACTGGACCTCTGTCCCTCTGTTTGGAGACAAACTGTTTCCACTTCTGAGCTGAGCAGCAAATCCAGCAGCAAGATCTTCGAGTCTCTCCACATGTTGTTCAATGTTTTTGTTAAATGTTGAGGTTGGTAATCAGATTGTTTTCTAGTCTGCCTCCACAAAACCATCCATAGTCAATATCTGCCCTTATAAACACAAGCTTGTTCCACTATTGTCAAGGCAGTTACTGTGGTCGTAATCATTATTAAGTTAATTCAACGAAACGGAAGGTGATATACAGTTGAAGTCTGAAGTTTACATACACTTTGGCCAAGTACTCAGTTTTTCACAATTCCTGACATTTAATCCAAGTAAAAATTCCCTGATTTAGGTCAGTTAGGTTCACCAATGTATTATAAGAATGTGAAATGTCAGAATAATAGCAGAGAGGAAGATTTATTTCAACTTTAAATTTCTTTCATCACATTACCAGTGGGTCAGGAGTTTACATACACTCAATTACTATTTGGTAGCATTGCCTTTAAATTGAATAACTTGGGTCAAACGTTTCGAGTCGCCTTCCACAAGCTTCCCACAATAAATTGGGTGAATTTTGACCCATTCCTCCTGAGCTGGTGTAACTGAGTCAGGTTTGTGGGCCTCCTTGCCCGCACACGCTTTTTCAGTTCTTCCCACACATTTTCTACAGGGTTGAGGTCAAGGCTTTGTGATGGCCACTCCAATACCTTGACTTTGTTTTCCTTATGCCATTTTGCCACAACTTTGGAAGTATGCTTGGGGTCATTGTGGTCATCAAGTATGCTTGGGGTTGTGTGGTTGAAAAACGAGTTTTAAAGACTCCAACCTAAGTGTATGTAAACTAGTTTTAATGACTCCAACCTAAGTGTATGTAAACTAGTTTTAATGACTCCAACCTAAGTGTATATAAACTGGTTTTAATGACTCCAACCTAAGTGTATGTAAACTAGTTTAAATGACTCCAACCTAAGTGTATGTAAACTAGTTTAAATGACTCCAACCTAAGTGTATGTAAACTAGTTTTAATGACTGCAACCTAAGTGTATGTAAACTAGTTTAAATGACTTAAGTGTATGTAAACTAGTTTTAATGACTCCAACCTAAGTGTATGTAAACTAGTTTAAATGACTCCAACCTAACTGTATGTAAACTAGTTTTAATGACTCCAACCTAAGTGTATGTAAACTAGTTTTAATGACTCCAACCTAACTGTATGTAAACTAGTTTTAATGACTCCAACCTAAGTGTATGTAAACTAGTTTTAATGACTCCAACCTAAGTGTATGTAAACTAGTTTTAATGACTCCAACCTAAGTGTATGTAAACTAGTTTTAATGACTCCAACCTAAGTGTATGTAAACTAGTTTTAATGACTCCAACCTAAGTGTATGTAAACTAGTTTTAATGACTCCAACCTAAGTGTATGTAAACTAGTTTTAATGACTGCAACCTAAGTGTATGTAAACTAGTTTTAATGACTCCAACCTAAGTGTATGTAAACTAGTTTTAATGACTCCAACCTAAGTGTATGTAAACTAGTTTTAATGACTCCAACCTAAGTGTATGTAAACTAGTTTTAAAGACTCCAACCTAAGTGTATGTAAACTAGTTTTAATGACTCCAACCTAAGTGTATGTAAACTAGTTTTAATGACTCCAACCTAAGTGTATATAAACTGGTTTTAATGACTCCAACCTAAGTGTATGTAAACTAGTTTAAATGACTCCAACCTAAGTGTATGTAAACTAGTTTAAATGACTCCAACCTAAGTGTATGTAAACTAGTTTTAATGACTGCAACCTAAGTGTATGTAAACTAGTTTAAATGACTCCAACCTAAGTGTATGTAAACTAGTTTTAATGACTCCAACCTAAGTGTATGTAAACTAGTTTAAATGACTCCAACCTAAGTGTATGTAAACTAGTTTTAATGACTCCAACCTAAGTGTATGTAAACTAGTTTTAATGACTCCAACCTAAGTGTATGTAAACTAGTTTTAATGACTCCAACCTAAGTGTATGTAAACTAGTTTTAATGACTCCAACCTAAGTGTATGTAAACTAGTTTTAATGACTCCAACCTAAGTGTATGTAAACTAGTTTTAATGACTCCAACCTGAGCTCCTTTTCATGTATGATCAGTATTTGGTGTCTGACCCTGATCTGTGTCACCTGTCTTGAGTCTCCACCCCCTCCAGGTGTCACCCATGTCTCCCCATTATCCCTGTATTTATTACTGTGTTTGGTGTCTGACCCTGATCTGTTTCACCTGTCTTGAGTCTCCACCCCCTCCAGGTGTCACCCATTTCTCCCCATTATCCCTGTATTTATTACTGTGTTTCCTGTTTGTCTGTTGCCGGTTTGTTTTGTCTCCTTTAGCCAACCAGCAGGTTTCCTGTACTCCTTGTTTTGACCATTCTGACTGCCCTGCTGTTCTGTACCTTGTTACACTGCCCTGGATTACTAACCTCTGCCTGTCCTGACCTCTGTCTGCCCTGACCTCTGCCTGTCCTGACCTCTGCCTGCCCTGACCTCTGTCTGCCCTGACCTCTGCCTGTCCTGACCTCTGCCTGCCCTGACCTCTGCCTGCCCTGACCTCTGCCTGCCCTGACCTCTGCCTGCCCTGACCTCTGTCTGCCCTGCTGTTCTGTACCTTGTCACACTGCCCTGGGTGACTGACCATTCTGTCTGCCCTGACCTCTGTCTGCCCTGACCTCTGCCTGCCCTGACCTCTGCCTGCCCTGACCTCTGCCTACACCTGACCTCTGCTTGCCCTGTCGTTTGCCTACCCCCTCGTTTTGTAAATAAACTCTTGTTATTGCCAACTGTCTGCATCTGGGTCTTATCCTGATCTATTTGTTGATATACCGTACCTGTAATGGTTCTTCTGCAATAAAATGGCTGTTCATTCTGAAGTGCTACTGTTTTATGGTATAATAACCTGATTTCACTTTGTAACTCTGTTGATAATGTAGTATAATTAACCTGATTTCACTATGTAACTCTATTGATAATGTGGTATAATTAACCTGATTTCACTATGTAACTCTGTTGATAATGTAGTATAATTAACCTGATTTCACTATGTAACTCTGTTGATAATGTGGTATAATTAATCTGATTTCACTATGTAACTCTGTTGATAATGTAGTATAATTAACCTGATTTCACTATGTGACTCTGTTGATAATGTGTTTCAATCACCACTAGATGGCAGTGTGTCTGTTCATTTCAATCACCACTAGATGGCAGTGTGTCTGTTTCTCTCAATCACCACTAGATGGCAGTGTGTCTTTTCATTTCAATCACCACTAGATGACAGTGTGTCTGTTCATTTCAATCACCACTAGATGGCAGTGTGTCTGTTTCTCTCAATCACTAGATGGCAGTGTGTCTGTTCATTTCAATCACCACTAGATGGCAGTGTGTCTTGTTCTCTCAATCACCACTAGTGGCAGTGTGTCTGTTTCTCTCAATCACTAGATGGCAGTGTGTCTGTTCATTTCAATCACCACTAGATGGCAGTGTGTCTGTTCATTTCAATCACCACTAGATGGCAGTGTGTCTGTTCATTTCAATCACCACTAGATGGCAGTGTGTCTGTTCATTTCAATCACCACTAGATGGCAGTGTGTCTGTTCATTTCAATCACCACTAGATGGCAGTGTGTCTGTTTCTCTCAACCACCACTAGATGGCAGTGTGTCTGTTTCTCTCAATCACTAGATGGCAGTGTGTCTGTTCATTTCAATCACCACTAGATGGCAGTGTGTCTTGTTCTCTCAATCACCACTAGTGGCAGTGTGTCTGTTTCTCTCAATCACCACTAGATGGCAGTGTGTCTGTTCATTTCAATCACCACTAGATGGCAGTGTGTCTGTTCATTTCAATCACCACTAGATGGCAGTGTGTCTGTTCATTTCAATCACTAGATGGCAGTGTGTCTGTTCATTTCAATCACCACTAGATGGCAGTGTGTCTGTTTCTCTCAATCACCACTAGATGGCAGTGTGTCTGTTCATTTCAATCACCACTAGATGGCAGTGTGTCTGTTTCTCTCAATCACCACTAGATGGCAGTGTGTCTGTTTCTCTCAATCACCACTAGATGGTAGTGTGGCTGTTTCTCTCAATCATCACTAGATGGCAGTGTGTCTGTTTCTCTCAATCACCACTAGATGGCAGTGTGTCTGTTCATTTCAATCACCACTAGATGGCAGTGTGTCTGTTTCTCTCAATCACCACTAGATGGCAGTGTGTCTGTTTCTCTCAATCACCACTAGATGGCAGTGTGTCTGTTTCTCTCAATCACCACTAGATGGCAGTGTGTCTGTTACTCTCAATCACCACTAGATGGCAGTGTGTCTGTTCATTTCAATCACCACTAGATGGCAGTGTGTCTGTTTCTCTCAATCACCACTAGATGGCAGTGTGTCTGTTCATTTCAATCACCACTAGATGGTAGTGTGGCTGCTTCTCTCAATCACCACTAGATGGCAGTGTGTCTGTTCATTTCAATCACCACTAGATGGCAGTGTGTCTGTTCATTTCAATCACCACTAGATGGCAGTGTGTCTGTTCATTTCAATCACCACTAGATGGCAGTGTGTCTGTTTCTCTCAATCACCACTAGATGGCAGTGTGTCTGTTCATTTCAATCACCACTAGATGGCAGTGTGTCTGTTCATTTCAATCACCACTAGATGGCAGTGTGTCTGTTTCTCTCAATCACCACTAGATGGTAGTGTGGCTGTTTCTCTCAATCACCACTAGATGGCAGTGTGTCTGTTTCTCTCAATCACCACTAGATGGCAGTGTGTCTGTTTCTCTCAATCACCACTAGATGGCAGTGTGTCTGTTTCTCTCAATCACCACTAGATGGCAGTGTGTCTGTTCATTTCAATCACCACTAGATGGCAGTGTGTCTGTTTCTCTCAATCACCACTAGATGGCAGTGTGTCTGTTTCTCTCAATCACCACTAGATGGTAGTGTGGCTGTTTCTCTCAATCACCACTAGATGGCAGTGTGTCTGTTTCTCTCAATCACCACTAGATGGCAGTGTGTCTGTTTCTCTCAATCACCACTAGATGGCAGTGTGTCTGTTTCTCTCAATCACCACTAGATGGCAGTGTGTCTGTTCATTTCAATCACCACTAGATGGCAGTGTGTCTGTTTCTCTCAATCACCACTAGATGGCAGTGTGTCTGTTTCTCTCAATCACCACTAGATGGCAGTGTGTCTGTTCATTTCAATCACCACTAGATGGTAGTGTGGCTGTTTTCTCAATCACAATCACCACTAGATGGCAGTGTGTCTGTTCATTTCAATCACCACTAGATGGCAGTGTGTCTGTTCATTTCAATCACCACTAGATGGCAGTGTGTCTGTTCATTTCAATCACCACTAGATGGCAGTGTGTCTGTTCATTTCAATCACCACTAGATGGCAGTGTGTCTGTTCATTTCAAACACCACTAGATGGCAGTGTGTCTGTTCATTTCAATCACCACTAGATGGCAGTGTGTCTGTTCATTTCAATCACCACTAGATGGCAGTGTGTCTGTTCATTTCAATCACCACTAGATGGCAGTGTGTCTGTTCATTTCAATCACCACTAGATGGCAGTGTGTCTGTTCATTTCAATCACCACTAGATGGTAGTGTGTCTGTTTCTCTCAATCACTAGATGGCAGTGTGTCTGTTTCTCTCAATCACCACTAGATGGCAGTGTGTCTGTTTCTCTCAATCACCACTAGATGGCAGTGTGTCTGTTCATTTCAATCACTAGATGGCAGTGTGTCTGTTCATTTCAATCACCACTAGATGGCAGTGTGTCTGTTCATTTCAATCACTAGATGGCAGTGTGTCTGTTCATTTCAATCACCACTAGATGGCAGTGTGTCTGTGTCTCTCAATCACTAGTGGCAGTGTGTCTGTTTCTCTCAATCACCACTAGATGGCAGTGTGTCTGTTTCTCTCAATCACCACTAGATGGCAGTGTGTCTGTTTCTCTCAATCACTAGATTACAGTGTGTCTGTTCATTTCAATCACTAGATGGTAGTGTGTCTGTTTCTCTCAATCACCATTAGATGGCAGTGTGTCTTGTTCTCTCAATCACCACTAGATGGCAGTGTGTCTGTTCATTTCAATCACCACTAGATGGCAGTGTGTCTGTTCATTTCAATCACCATTAGATGCAGTGTGCTTGTTCTCTCAATCACCACTAGATGGCAGTGTGTCTGTTTCTCTCAATCACCACTAGATGGCAGTGTGTCTGTTCATTTCAATCACCACTAGATGGCAGTGTGTCTGTTCATTTCAATCACCATTAGATGCGGTGTGTCTTGTTCTCTCAATCACCACTAGATGGCAGTGTGTCTGTTTCTCTCAATCACCACTAGATGGCAGTGTGTCTGTTTCTCTCAATCACCACTAGATGGCAGTGTGTCTGTTCATTTCAATCACCACTAGATGGCAGTGTGTCTGTTTCTCTCAATCACCACTAGATGGCAGTGTGTCTGTTCATTTCAATCACCACTAGATGGCAGTGTGTCTGTTTCATCTCAATCACTAGATGGCAGTGTGTCTGTTTCTCTCAATCACTAGATGGCAGTGTGTCTGTTCATTTCAATCACCACTAGTGGCAGTGTGTCTGTTCATTTCAATCACCACTAGATGGCAGTGTGTCTGTTTCTCTCAATCACTAGATGGCAGTGTGTCTGTTCTCTCAATCACTAGATGGCAGTTTGTCTGTTTCTCTCAATCACCACTAGATGGCAGTGTGTCTGTTTCTCTCAATCACTAGATGGCAGTGTGTCTGTTTCTCTCAATCACCACTAGATGGCAGTGTGTCTGTTCATTTCAATCACCACTAGATGGCAGTGTGTCTGTTTCTCTCAATCACCACTAGATGGCAGTGTGTCTGTTCATTTCAATCACCACTAGATGGCAGTGTGTCTGTTTCTCTCAATCACTAGATGGCAGTGTGTCTGTTTCTCTCAATCACTAGATGGCAGTGTGTCTGTTCATTTCAATCACCACTAGATGGCAGTGTGTCTGTTCATTTCAATCACCACTAGATGGCAGTGTGTCTGTTTTCTCAATCACTAGATGGCAGTGTGTCTGTTTCTCTCAATCACCACTAGATGGCAGTGTGTCTGTTTTCTCAATCACCACTAGATGGCAGTGTGTCTGTTTCTCTCAATCACTAGATGGCAGTGTGTCTGTTTCTCTCAATCACCACTAGATGGCAGTGTGTCTGTTTCTCTCAATCACTAGATGGCAGTGTGTCTGTTTCTCTCAATCACTAGATGGCAGTGTGTCTGTTTCTCTCAATCACCACTAGATGGCAGTGTGTCTGTTTCTCTCAATCACCACTAGATGGCAGTGTGTCTGTTCTCTCAATCACCACTAGATGGCAGTGTGTCTGTTTCTCTCAATCACCACTAGATGGCAGTGTGTCTGTTTCTCTCAATCACCACTAGATGGCAGTGTGTCTGTTTCTCTCAATCACCACTAGATGGCAGTGTGTCTGTTCATTTCAATCACCACTAGATGGCAGTGTGTCTGTTCATTTCAATCACCACTAGATGGCAGTGTGTCTGTTCATTTCAATCACCACTAGATGGCAGTGTGTCTGTTCATTTCAATCACCACTAGATGGCAGTGTGTCTGTTCATTTCAATCACCACTAGTGGCAGTGTGTCTGTTTCTCTCAATCACCACTAGTGGCAGTGTGTCTGTTTCTCTCAATCACCACTAGATGGCAGTGTGTCTGTTCATTTCAATCACCACTAGATGGCAGTGTGTCTGTTTCATTTCAATCACCACTAGATGGCAGTGTGTCTGTTCTCTCAATCACCACTAGATGGCAGTGTGTCTGTTTCTCTCAATCACCACTAGATGGCAGTGTGTCTGTTTCTTCAATCACCACTAGATGGCAGTGTGTCTGTTCATTTCAATCACCACTAGATGGCAGTGTGTCTGTTTCTCTCAATCACCACTAGATGGCAGTGTGTCTGTTCATTTCAATCACCACTAGATGGCAGTGTGTCTGTTTCTCTCAATCACCACTAGATGGCAGTGTGTCTGTTCTGTTTCAATCTCAATCACTAGATGGCAGTGTGTCTGTTCATTTCAATCACCACTAGATGGCAGTGTGTCTGTTCATTTCAATCACCACTAGATGGCAGTGTGTCTGTTTCTCTCAATCACTAGATGGCAGTGTGTCTGTTTCATCTCAATCACTAGATGGCAGTGTGTCTGTTTCATTCTCAATCACCACTAGATGGCAGTGTGTCTGTTTCTCTCAATCACTAGATGGCAGTGTGTCTGTTTCTCTCAATCACCACTAGATGGCAGTGTGTCTGTTCATTTCAATCACCACTAGATGGCAGTGTGTCTGTTTCTCTCAATCACCACTAGATGGCAGTGTGTCTGTTCATTTCAATCACCACTAGATGGCAGTGTGTCTGTTTCTCTCAATCACTAGATGGCAGTGTGTCTGTTTCTCTCAATCACCACTAGATGGCAGTGTGTCTGTTCATTTCAATCACCACTAGATGGCAGTGTGTCTGTTCATTTCAATCACCACTAGATGGCAGTGTGTCTGTTTCTCTCAATCACTAGATGGCAGTGTGTCTGTTCATTTCAATCACCACTAGTGGCAGTGTGTCTGTTTCTCTCAATCACCACTAGATGGCAGTGTGTCTGTTCATTTCAATCAGCACTAGTGGCAGTGTGTCTGTTCATTTCAATCACCACTAGATGGCAGTGTGTCTGTTCATTTCAATCACCACTAGATGGCAGTGTGTCTGTTTCTCTCAATCACCACTAGATGGCAGTGTGTCTGTTTCTCTCAATCACCACTAGTGGCAGTGTGTCTGTTTCTCTCAATCACCACTAGATGGCAGTGTGTCTGTTCATTTCAATCACCACTAGATGGCAGTGTGTCTGTTTCTCTCAATCACCACTAGATGGCAGTGTGTCTGTTTCTCTCAATCACCACTAGATGGCAGTGTGTCTGTTCATTTCAATCACCACTAGATGGCAGTGTGTCTGTTCATTTCAATCACCACTAGATGGCAGTGTGTCTGTTTCATTTCAATCACCACTAGATGGCAGTGTGTCTGTTTCTCTCAATCACCACTAGATGGCAGTGTGTCTGTTCATTTCAATCACCACTAGATGGCAGTGTGTCTGTTCATTTCAATCACCACTAGATGGCAGTGTGTCTGTTTCTCTCAATCACCACTAGTGGCAGTGTGTCTGTTTCTCTCAATCACCACTAGATGGCAGTGTGTCTGTTTCTCTCAATCACCACTAGATGGATGTCTGCTAGATGTGTCTGTTTCATTTCAATCACCACTAGATGGCAGTGTGTCTGTTTCTCTCAATCACTAGATGGCAGTGTGTCTGTTTCTCTCAATCACCACTAGATGGCAGTGTGTCTGTTCATTTCAATCACCACTAGATGGCAGTGTGTCTGTTCATTTCAATCACCACTAGATGGCAGTGTGTCTGTTCATTTCAATCACCACTAGATGGCAGTGTGTCTGTTTCTCTCAATCACCACTAGATGGCAGTGTGTCTGTTCATTTCAATCACCACTAGATGGCAGTGTGTCTGTTCATTTCAATCACCACTAGATGGCAGTGTGTCTGTTCATTTCAATCACCACTAGATGGCAGTGTGTCTGTTCATTTCAATCACCACTAGATGGCAGTGTGTCTGTTCATTTCAATCACTAGATGGCAGTGTGTCTGTTCATTTCAATCACCACTAGATGGCAGTGTGTCTGTTTCTCTCAATCACCACTAGATGGCAGTGTGTCTGTTCATTTCAATCACCACTAGATGGCAGTGTGTCTGTTTCTCTCAATCACCACTAGATGGCAGTGTGTCTGTTTCTCTCAATCACCACTAGATGGCAGTGTGTCTGTTTCTCTCAATCACCACTAGATGGCAGTGTGTCTGTTTCTCTCAATCACCACTAGATGGCAGTGTGTCTGTTTCTCTCAATCACCACTAGATGGCAGTGTGTCTGTTTCTCTCAATCACCACTAGATGGCAGTGTGTCTGTTCATTTCAATCACCACTAGATGGCAGTGTGTCTGTTTCTCTCAATCACCACTAGATGGCAGTGTGTCTGTTTCTCTCAATCACCACTAGATGGCAGTGTGTCTGTTTCTCTCAATCACCACTAGATGGCAGTGTGTCTGTTTCTCTCAATCACCACTAGATGGCAGTGTGTCTGTTTCTCTCAATCACCACTAGATGGCAGTGTGTCTGTTTCTCTCAATCACCACTAGATGGCAGTGTGTCTGTTCATTTCAATCACCACTAGATGGCAGTGTGTCTGTTTCTCTCAATCACCACTAGATGGTAGTGTTTCTGCTTCTCTCAATCACCACTAGATGGCAGTGTGTCTGTTCATTTCAATCACCACTAGATGGCAGTGTGTCTGTTCATTTCAATCACCATTAGATGCGGTGTGTCTTGTTCTCTCAATCACCACTAGATGGCAGTGTGTCTGTTCATTTCAATCACCACTAGATGGCAGTGTGTCTGTTCATTTCAATCACCACTAGATGGCAGTGTGTCTGTTTCTCTCAATCACCACTAGATGGCAGTGTGTCTGTTTCTCTCAATCACCACTAGATGGCAGTGTGTCTGTTCATTTCAATCTCACCACTAGATGGCAGTGTGTCTGTTCATTTCAATCACCACTAGATGGCAGTG
>NW_027040221.1:130669-138169 GCF_034236695.1 Oncorhynchus nerka | reverse complement strand
TTAGCATCAGGGTTCTGCGTGGAGCCCCTATGGGGATTTCTATTAAACAAGGTAGCTGAGGTTAGCTGCAGCATCTGCTATAGGATAGTCTCAGGATTTGTTGACTCACTGACCTGCCTGTATTTGCAAACATCCACACACACTCTCTGTCTGTCCACAAACTGTCTGCCACACCTACCTGCCTGACAAAATAAACTCTGAAATACTCTTCTACTCAATAACCTGTACGACTTTAAACAAAACCTGGAGCAGAGAGATTGACTGCCTCCCGGAACAAAACCTGGAGCAGAGAGATTGACTGTAACCTCCGAACAGAACCTGGAGCAGAGAGATTGCCTGTCTGTCGTCCCGGAACAGAACCTGGAGCGGAGAGATTGACTGTAACAGACGTCCCGGAACAGAACCTGGAGCGGAGAGATTGACTGTCTGTGTCCCGGAACAGAACCTGGAGCAGAGAGATTGACTGTAACGACCCCGGAACACAGAGAGATTAGCCCCTGAACAGAACCTGGAGCAGAGAGATTGATCAGAAGAACAGAACCTGGAGCAGAGAGATTGTTACATCAGAACCTGGAGCAGAGAGATTGACTGTAACGACGTCCCGGAACAGAACCTGGAGCAGAGAGATTGACCCTCCCGGAACAGAACCTGGAGCAGAGAGATTGACTGTCGGCGTCCCGGAACAGAACCTGGAGCAGAGAGATTGACTGTAACGACGTCCCGGAACAGAACCTGGAGCAGAGAGATTGACTGTAAGCGTCCTGGAACAGAACCTGAGCAGAGATTGCTGTAACGACGTCCCGGAACAGAACCTGGAGCAGAGATTTGTTGACTCCCGGAACAGAACCTGACCAATCACACACAGAACCAGCACACACGTCCCGGAACAGAACCTGGAGCAGAGAGATTGACACACGTCCTGGAACAGAACCTGGACGGAGAGATTGACACACGTCCCACAGAACCTGGAGCAGAGAGATTGACACGTCTGTCGTCCCGGAACAGAACCAGCAGAGATTGACACACGGAACAGAACCAGCACACACGTCCCGGAACAGAACCAGCAGAGATTGACACACGTCCCGGAACAGAACCTGGAGCAGAGAGATTGACACACGTCCCGGAACAGAACTGGAGCAGAGAGATTGACACACGTCCCGGAACAGAACCTGGAGCACACGTCCGGAACAGAACCTGGAGCAGACAGATTGACACACACGGAACAGAACCTGGAGCACAGATTGACTGTAACGACTCGGAACAGAACTGTTTTGAAAATATATTCCATTAGAGAATGAAAATGAAAAGATGAAAGAGAGGACTAGTCAAAGAGAGGGCATTGAAAGAGGAGAGAGGGAATAAAGGAGAGAGGGAATAAAGGAGAGAGGGAATAAATGAGAGTGGGAATGAAACAGAAAGAGAGAGGGAATAAAAGACAGGAAGGAGAGAGGGAATAAAAGACAGGAAGGAGAGAGGGAATAAAAGACAGGAAGGAGAGAAAGGAGAGAGGGAATAAAAGACAGAAAGAGGGAAAGGAGAGAGGGAATAAAAGACAGAAAGAGGGAAAGGAGAGAGGGAATAAAAGACAGAAAGAGGGAAAGGAGAGAGGGAATAAAAGACAGAAAGAGGGAAAGGAGAGAGGGAATAAAAGACAGGAAGGAGAGAGGGAATAAAAGACAGGAAGGAGAGAGGGAATAAAAGACAGGAAGGAGAGAGGGAATAAAAGACAGGAAGGAGAGAGGGAATAAAAGACAGGAAGGAGAGAGGGAATAAAAGACAGGAAGGGGAGAGGGAATAAAAGACAGGAAGGAGAGAGGGAATAAAAGACAGGAAGGAGACAGGGAATAAAAGACAGAAAGAGAGAAAGGAGAGAGGGAATAAAATACAGAAAGAGGGAAAGGAGAGAGGGAATAAAACAGAAAGAGGGAAAGGAGAGAGGGAATAAAATACAGGAAGAAGAGAGGGAATAAAAGACAGAAATACAGGAAGGAGAGAGGGAATAAAAGACAGGAAGGAGAGAGGGAATAAAAGACAGGAAGGAGAGAGGGAATAAAAGACAGGAAGGAGAGAGGGAATAAAAGACAGGAAGGAGAGAGGGAATAAAAGACAGGAAGGAGAGAGGGAATAAAAGACAGGAAGGAGAGAGGAATAAAAGACAGGAAGGAGAACGGACTAAAAGACAGGAAGGAGAGAGGGAATAAAATACAGGAAGGAGAGAGGGAATAAAAGACAGGAAGGAGAGAGGGAATAAAAGACAGGAAGGAGAGAGGGAATAAAAGACAGGAAGGAGTGAGGGAATAAAATACAGGAAGGAGAGAGGGAATAAAAGACAGGAAGGAGAGAGGGAATAAAAGACAGGAAGGAGTGAGGGAATAAAATACAGGAAGGGGGAAAGGAGAGAGGGAATAAAAGACAGAAATATACTGTTTCTTTTCATCTCTGTGCCTGTTTCCTGTCTGTGGAGCGGTCCTGACCCTGTGGCTAAGTTTCTGCCTTCAATCACGGTTTCCGTGGAGATGGAAATTAGAACGTTCCCAGGTCTCTGTCTCTGTACACCTTCGCCTTACGGCATCTATACACACACACACACACACACACACACACACACACACACACACACACACACACACACACACACACACACACACACACACACACACACACATGCACACATACACACACAGACACACACACACACACACACACACACACACACACACACACACACACACACACACACACACAGACACACAACCCTCCACCAACACACACACATCTCAACCGTCGCCCAAACTGTTCTCCCCTGAGCTCTAAAAACGTATATCAGCTCTGATGATGATTCTCCTTCATAAAAACACAGATCGTCCGCTCTGGGCCCAGTTTGACATGAATCCGGTCTGATAGATCCTTTAGCACCCAGATCTTTCAATTAAGGGGAAACACAACGCAGAATGTTCCGGTCACCGGTTCTGTCTACACCCCAGACCATAGAGGAGGAGGTGCTATATGATACCTCCCCATAGAGGAGGAGGTGGTGCTACATGATTACACAACATAGAGGAGGAGGTGCTATATGATACCTCCCCATAGAGGAGGAGGTGGTGCTACATGATTACACCACATAGAGGAGGAGGTGCTACATGATTACACCACATAGAGGAGGAGGTGCTACATGATTACACCCCATAGAGAAGGAGGTGCTACATGATTACACCCCATAGAGGAGGAGGTGCTACATGATTATACCTCATATAGGAGGTGGTGCTACATGATTACACCCCATAGAGGAGGAGGTGCTACATGATTACACCCCAGACCATAGAGGAGGAGGTGCTACATGATTACACCCCAGACCATAGAGGAGGAGGTGCTACATGATTACACCCCATAGAGGAGGAGGTGCTACATGATTACACCCCATAGAGGAGGTGGTGCTACATGATTACACCCATAGAGGAGGAGGTGCTACATGATTACACCCCATAGAGGAGGAGGTGGTGCTACATGATTACACCCATAGAGGAGGAGGTGCTACATGATTACACCCCATAGAGGAGGAGGTGCTACATGATTACACCCATAGAGGAGGAGGTGCTACATGATTACACCCCATAGAGAAGGAGGTGCTACATGATTACACCCCATAGAGGAGGTGGTGCTACATGATTACAACCCATAGAGGAGGTGCTACATGATTACACCCCATAGAGGAGGAGGTGCTACATGATTACACCCCATAGAGGAGGAGGTGGTGCTACATGATTACACCCCATAGAGGAGGAGGTGGTGCTACATGATTACACCCCATAGAGGAGGAGGTGGTGCTACATGATTACACCCCATAGAGGAGGAGGTGCTACATGATTACACCCCATAGAGGAGGAGGTGGTGCTACATGATTACACCCCATAGAGGAGGTGGTGCTACATGATTAAACCCCATGGAGGAGGTGGTGCTACATGATTACAACCCATAGAGGAGGTGGTGCTACATGATTACACCCCATAGAGGAGGAGGTGCTACATGATTACACCCATAGAGGAGGAGGTGCTACATGATTACACCCCATAGAGAAGGAGGTGCTACATGATTACACCCCATAGAGGAGGTGGTGCTACATGATTACAACCCATAGAGGAGGTGCTACATGATTACACCCCATAGAGGAGGAGGTGCTACATGATTACACCCCATAGAGGATGGTGCTACATGATTACACCCATAGAGGAGGTGGTGCTACATGATTACACCCCACAGAGGAGGTGGTGCTACATGATTACAACCCATAGAGGAGGAGGTGCTACATGATTACACCCCATAGAGGAGGAGGTGGTGCTACATGATTACACCCCATAGAGGAGGAGGTGCTACATGATTACAACCCATAGAGGAGGAGGTGCTACATGATTACACCCCATAGAGGAGGAGGTGGTGCTACATGATTACACCCCATAGAGGAGGTGGTGCTACATGATTACACCCCAGACCATAGAGGAGGAGGTGCTACATGATTACACCCCGTAGAGGAGGAGGTGCTACATGATTACACCCCAGACCATAGAGGAGGAGGTGCTACATGATTACACCCCGTAGAGGAGGTGGTGCTACATGATTACACCCCATAGAGGAGGAGGTGCTACATGATTACAACCCATAGAGGAGGAGGTGCTACATGATTACACAACATAGAGGAGGAGGTGCTATATGATACCTCCCCATAGAGGAGGAGGTGGTGCTACATGATTTCACCACATAGAGGAGGAGGTGCTACATGATTACACCCCGTAGAGGAGGAGGTGCTACATGATTACACCCATAGAGGAGGAGGTGCTACATGATTACACCCCGTAGAGGAGGAGGTGCTACATGATTACAACCCATAGAGGAGGAGGTGCTACATGATTACACCCCATAGAGGAGGTGGTGCTACATGATTACACCCCATAGAGGAGGTGGTGCTACATGATTACACCCCATAGAGGAGGTGGTGCTACGTGATTACACCCCAGACCATAGAGGAGGAGGAGGTGCTACATGATTACACCCCGTAGAGGAGGAGGTGCTACATGATTACACCCCATAGAGGAGGAGGTGCTACATGATTACACCCATAGAGGAGGAGGTGCTACATGATTACACCCCATAGAGGAGGAGGTGGTGCTACATGATTACACCCCATAGAGGAGGAGGTGGTGCTACATGATTACACCCCATAGAGGAGGAGGTGCTACATGATTACACCCCATAGAGGAGGAGGTGCTACATGATTACACCCCATAGAGGAGGAGGTGCTACATGATTACACCCCATAGAGGAGGTGGTGCTACATGATTACACCCCATAGAGGAGGTGGTGCTACATGATTACACCCCATAGAGGAGGAGGTGCTACATGATTACACCCCATAGAGGAGGAGGTGCTACATGATTACACCCCATAGAGGAGGAGGTGGTGCTACATGATTACACCCCATAGAGGAGGAGGTGCTACATGATTACACCCCATAGAGGAGGAGGTGGTGCTACATGATTACACCCCATAGAGGAGGTGGTGCTACATGATTACACCCCAGACCATAGAGGAGGTGGTGCTACATGATTACACCCCGTAGAGGAGGAGGTGCTACATGATTACACCCCATAGAGGAGGAGGTGCTACATGATTACACCCATAGAGGAGGAGGTGCTACATGATTACACCCCATAGAGAAGGAGGTGCTACATGATTACACCCCATAGAGGAGGTGGTGCTACATGATTACAACCCATAGAGGAGGTTCTACATGATTACACCCCATAGAGGAGGAGGTGCTACATGATTACACCCCATAGGAGGAGGTGGTGCTACATGATTACACCCCATAGAGGAGGTGGTGCTACATGATTACACCCCGTAGAGGAGGTGGTGCTACATGATTACAATAGAGGACTGGTGGACATGATTACACCATTATAGAGGAACTGGTGCAACACATGATTCCCATAGAGGAGGAGGTGCTACATGATTACATCTACTTTATTAACCATCAGATATTCACACTACATGATTACACCCCTTTAATTGGTATTTCAGATTCCCAGACCATAGAGGAGGAGGTGCTATTTGATGATTACATTATTTAAGAGGAGGAGGTGCTCATGATTACTCTGTAGAGGAGGTGCTGCTCTGATTACAAAACAGGAGTTTTGATTAGTTCTTCAAGAGGAGGAGTTGCTACATGATTACACCTCATAGAGGAGGTCGGTCCCTCATCCATTACACCCCATAGAGGAGGTGGTGCTACGTGATTACAAACCATCATTGATCCAGTTTTCATTTTCCATTGGTTTTGATTGTCTTCCATAGAGGAGGACCTGGTGCCAATGATTCATTAGGATGTTGTGTGTTTAACATCTGTTTCACCTCATGTCCTTGTTGTGTTGGTGTTGATTACACCCCATAGGTGTGATGTGCTACATGAGTTTGGTGTTGGTGTTGGTGCATGATTACACTATTAGAGTGTTGTTGTTGGTGTGATGTTGCTATTTAGTGTTGGTGTTGGTGTGATGTGCTATTTAGTGATTGGTGTTGGTGTGATGTGCTATTTAGTGTTGGTGTTGGTGTTGGGTGATGTGCTTTAGTGATTGGTGAGGAGTGATGTGCTACATGATTTTAGAGGAGGTTGGTGTTGGTGTGATGTGCTATTTAGTGTTGGTGTTGATGTGATGTGCTATTTAGTTTACTGGGGACATTGATGTGCATTAGTGTGGGTTGAACTCTGTAACAACACAGAAGTTGATGCTTGTGATGTCCATTTAGTGTTGGTGTTGGTATTAACCATGATATTCACAGTGTTGGTGTTAATTATGTGCTATTTAGTTTGTATTCACATTTGTTTTATTTGATGACTTTATTATTTAATTCCAAGTTGTCTGGCCTCTGTAGAGCTGCTGTCTGACATTTGTGTTTCAAAGTCAAAGTTGTGATTGCTATTTAGTGTTCCATGTTGGTGTGATGTGTATTTAGTGTTGTGTTCCATTTTTGATTTTCCATTGGTTTTGTGTTGGTCTTGATGTACACACCTGGTTCCAATCCCATTCATTACATGATGTGTATTTAGTGTTTCCCCTGGTGTCCTTGTTGATGTTGGTGTTGGTGTTGGTGTGATGTGCTATTTAGTGTTGGTGTTGGTGTTGGTGTGATGTGCTATTTAGTGTTGGTGTTGGTGTTGGTGTGATGTGCTATTTAGTGTTGGTGTTGGTGTGATGTGCTATTTAGTGTTGGTGTTGGTGTGATGTTGCTATTTAGTGTTGGTGTTGGTGTGATGTGCTATTTAGTGTTGGTGTTGGTGTGATGTGCTATTTAGTGTTGGTGTTGGTGTGATGTGCTATTTAGTGTTGGTGTTGGTGTGATGTGCTATTTAGTGTTGGTGTTGGTGTTGGTGATGTGCTATTTAGTGTTGGTGTTGGTGTGATGTGCTATTTAGTGTTGGTGTTGGTGTTGGTGTGATGTGCTATTTAG
>NW_027040221.1:108169-123169 GCF_034236695.1 Oncorhynchus nerka | reverse complement strand
TGATGACACACTGTGCTGTGGAGTTTGTCTCTGCCCCCCCCTGCTGCTGTGATGACATACTGTCCTGTGGAGTTTGTCTCTGTCCCCCCTGCTGCTGTGATGACACACTGTGCTGTGGAGTTTGTCTCTGCCCCCCCTGCTGCTGTGATGACACACTGTGCTGTGGATTTTGTCTCTGTCCCCCCTGCTGCTGTGATGACACACTGTGCTGTGGAGTTTGTCTCTGCCCCCCTGCTGCTGTGATGACACACTGTGCTGTGGAGTTTGTCTCTGCCCCCCCCTGCTGCTGTGATGACACACTGTGCTGTGGAGTTTGTCTCTGCCCCCCTGCTGTGATGACACACTGTGCTGTGGAGTTTGTCTCTGCCCCCCTGCTGTGATGACACACTGTGCTGTGGAGTTTGTCTCTGCCCCCCCCTGCTGTGATGACACACTGTGCTGTGGAGTTTGTCTCTGCCCCCACCCTGCTGCTGTGATGACACACTGTGCTGTGGAGTTTGATGACACACTGTGCTGTGGGGTTTGTCTCTGCCCCCCCCCCTGCTGTGATGACACACTGTGCTGTGGGGTTTGTCTCCCCCCCCCTGCTGTGATGACACACTGTGCTGTGGGGTTTGTCTCTGCCCCCCCCCCCTGTGGGTTTGTCTCTGCTGTGATGACACACTGTGCTGTGGGGTTTGTCTTGCCCCCCCCTGCTGTGATGACACACTGTGCTGTGGGGTTTGTCTCTGCCCCCTGCTGCTGTGATGACACACTGTGCTGTGGGTTTGTCTCTGCCCCCCTGCTGCTGTGATGACACACTGTGCTGTGGAGTTTGTCTCTGCCCCCCTGCTGCTGTGATGACACACTGTGCTGTGGAGTTTGTCTCTGCCCCCCTGCTGTGATGACACACTGTGCTGTGGAGTTTGTCTCTGCCCCCCCTGCTGCTGTGATGACACACTGTGCTGTGGAGTTTGTCTGCTGTGATGACACACTGTGCTGTGGAGTTTGTCCTGCTGCTGTGATGACACACTGTGCTGTGGAGTTTGTCTCTGCCCCCCTGCTGTGATGACACACTGTGCTGTGGAGTTTGTCCCCCCCCTGCTGTGTGACACACTGTGCTGTGGAGTTTGTCTCTGCCCCCCCCTGCTGTGATGACACACTGTGCTGTGGGGTTTGTCTCTACCCCCCTGCTGTGATGACACACTGTGCTGTGGGGTTTGTCTCTGCCCCCCTGCTGCTGTGATGACACACTGTGCTGTGGGTTTGTCTCTGCCCCCCTGCTGCTGTGATGACCACTGTGCTGTGGAGTTTGTCTCTGCCCCCCTGCTGTGATGACACACTGTGCTGTGGAGTCCCCCCCCTGCTGCTGTGATGACACACTGTGCTGTGATGACACACTGTGCTGTGGGGTTTGTCTCTGCCCCCTGCTGCTGTGACACACTGTGCTGTGGGGTTTTGTCTCTCCCCCCCTGCTGCTGTGATGACACACTGTGCTGTGGAGTTTGTCTCTGTCCCCCCCTGCTGCTGTGATGACACACTGTGCTGTGCTGTGGACACAGTTTGTCTCTGCCCCCCCCCTGTGGGTTTGTCTCTGCCCCCTGCTGTGATGACACACTGTGCTGTGGGGTTTGTCTCTGCCCCCCCCCTGCTGTGATGACACACTGTGCTGTGGAGTTTGTCTCTGCCCCCCTGCTGCTGTGATGACACACTGTGCTGTGGGTTTGTCTCTGTCCCCCCTGCTGCTGTGATGACACACTGTGCTGTGGAGTTTGTCTCTGCCCCCCCCTGCTGTGATGACACACTGTGCTGTGGGTTTGTCTCTGCCCCCCCTGCTGTGATGACACTGTGCCCCCTGCCCCCCTGCTGTGATGACACACTGTGCTGTGGGGTTTGTCTCTGCCCCCCTGCCCTGCTGCTGTGATGACACACTGTGCTGTGGGGTTTGTCTCCCCCCCCTGCTGCTGTGATGACACACTGTGCTGTGGAGTTTGTCTCTGTCCCCCCCCCTGCTGCTGTGATGACACACTGTGCTGTGGGGTTTGTCTCTGCCCCCCTGCTGTGATGACACACTGTGCTGTGGAGTTTGTCTCTGCCCCCCCCCTGCTGCTGTGATGACACACTGTGCTGTGGAGTTTGTCTCTGCCCCCCCTGCTGTGATGACACACTGTGCTGTGGGGTTTGTCTCTGCCCCCCTGCTGCTGTGATGACACACTGTGCTGTGGAGTTTGTCTCTGCCCCCCTGCTGTGATGACACACTGTGCTGTGGGGTTTGTCTCTGCCCCCTGCTGCCCTGTGCTGTGGAGTTTGTCTCTGCCCCCCTGCTGTGATGACACACTGTGCTGTGGGGTTTGTCTCTGCCCCCCTGCTGCTGTGATGACACACTGTGCTGTGGGGTTTGTCTCTGCCCCCCTGCTGCTGTGATGACACACTGTGCTGTGGAGTTTGTCTCTGTCCCCCTGCTGCTGTGATGACACACTGTGCTGTGGAGTTTGTCTCTGTCCCCCCTGCTGTGATGACACACTGTGCTGTGGGGTTTGTCTCTGCCCCCCTGCTGTGATGACACACTGTGCTGTGGAGTTTGTCTCTGCCCCCCCCCTGCTGTGATGACACACTGTGCTGTGGAGTTTGTCTCTGTCCCCCCCCTGCTGTGATGACACACTGTGCTGTGGGTTTGTCTCTGCCCCCCCCTGCTGCTGTGATGACACACTGTGCTGTGGGGTTTGTCTCCCCCCCTGCTGCTGTGATGACACACTGTGCTGTGGAGTTTGTCTCTGTCCCCCTGCTGCTGTGATGACACACTGTGCTGTGGAGTTTGTCTCTGTCCCCCCCCTGCTGTGATGACACACTGTGCTGTGGGGTTTGTCTCCCCCCCTGCTGTGATGACACACTGTGCTGTGGAGTTTGTCTCTGCCCCCCTGCTGTGATGACACACTGTGCTGTGGAGTTTGTCTCTGCCCCCCCTGCTGTGATGACACACTGTGCTGTGGGGTTTGTCTGCCCCCCCTGCTGTGATGACACACTGTGCTGTGGGGTTTGTCTCTGCCCCCCCTGCTGCTGTGATGACACACTGTGCTGTGGGGTTTGTCTCGCCCCCCCCCCCCCTGCTGCTGTGATGACACACTGTGCTGTGGAGTTTGTCTCTGTCCCCCCCTGCTGCTGTGATGACACACTGTGCTGTGGAGTTTGTCTCTGTCCCCCCCTGCTGCTGTGATGACACACTGTGCTGTGGAGTTTGTCTCTGCCCCCCCCTGCTGCTGTGATGACACACTGTGCTGTGGAGTTTGTCTCTGTCCCCCTGCTGCTGTGATGACACTGTGCTGTGGAGTTTGTCTCTGCCCCCCCCCCTGCTGCTGTGATGACACACTGTGCTGTGGAGTTTGTCTCTGTCCCCCCCCTGCTGCTGTGATGACACACTGTGCTGTGGAGTTTGTCTCTGCCCCCCACTGCTGCTGTGATGACACACTGTGCTGTGGGTTTGTCTCTGTCCCCCCTGCTGCTGTGATGACACTGTGCTGTGGAGTTTGTCTCTGTCCCCCCCTGCTGCTGTGATGACACACTGTGCTGTGGAGTTTGTCTCTGTCCCCCCCCCCCTGCTGTGATGACACACTGTGCTGTGGAGTTTGTGCCCCCCCTGCTGTGATGACACACTGTGCTGTGGAGTTTGTCCCCCCCCTGCTGTGATGACACACTGTGCTGTGGAGTTTGTCTCTGCCCCCTGCTGTGATGACACACTGTGCTGTGGGGTTTGTCTGCCCCCCCTGCTGCTGTGATGACACACTGTGCTGTGGGAGTTTGTCTCTGCCCCCCCCCCCCCCCCCCCCCTGCTGCTGTGATGACACACTGTGCTGTGGAGTTTGTCTCTGTCCCCCCCCCTGCTGCTGTGATGACACACTGTGCTGTGGAGTTTGTCTCTGTCCCCCCCTGCTGTGATGACACACTGTGCTGTGGGGTTTGTCTCTGTCCCCCCCTGCTGTGATGACACACTGTGCTGTGGAGTTTGTCTCCCCCCCCCTGCTGTGATGACACACTGTGCTGTGGAGTTTGTCTCTGCCCCCCCCTGCTGTGATGACACACTGTGCTGTGGGGTTTGTCTCTCCCCCTGCTGCTGTGATGACACACTGTGCTGTGGGGTTTGTCTCTGCCCCCCCCCCCCTGCTGCTGTGATGACACACTGTGCTGTGGGGTTTGTCTCTGCCCCCCCCCCCTGCTGCTGTGATGACACACTGTGCTGTGGGTTTGTCTCTGTCCCCCCCTGCTGCTGTGATGACACACTGTGCTGTGGAGTTTGTCTCTGTCCCCCCTGCTGCTGTGATGACACACTGTGCTGTGGAGTTTGTCTCTGCCCCCCTGCTGCTGTGATGACACACTGTGCTGTGGAGTTTGTCTCTGTCCCCCCCCTGCTGCTGTGATGACACACTGTGCTGTGGAGTTTGTCTCTGCCCCCCCCCCTGCTGCTGTGATGACACACTGTGCTGTGGAGTTTGTCTCTGCCCCCCTGCTGCTGTGATGACACACTGTGCTGTGGAGTTTGTCTCTGCCCCCCCCCTGCTGCTGTGATGACACACTGTGCTGTGGGGTTTTGTCTCCCCCCCCTGCTGCTGTGATGACACACTGTGCTGTGGGGTTTGTCTCTGCCCCCCTGCTGCTGTGATGACACACTGTGCTGTGGAGTTTGTCTCTGCCCCCCTGCTGCTGTGATGACACACTGTGCTGTGGGGTTTGTCTTCTGCTGTGATGACACACTGTGCTGTGGGGTTTGTCTCCCCCCCCCTGCTGCTGTGATGACACACTGTGCTGTGGAGTTTGTCTCTGCCCCCCTGCTGTGATGACACACTGTGCTGTGGGGTTTGTCTCTGCCCCCCCTGCTGCTGTGATGACACACTGTGCTGTGGAGTTTGTCTCTGCCCCCCTGCTGTGATGACACACTGTGCTGTGGGGTTTGTCTCTGCCCCCCCTGCTGCTGTGATGACACACTGTGCTGTGGGGTTTGTCTCTGCCCCCCTGCTGCTGTGATGACACACTGTGCTGTGGAGTTTGTCTCTGTCCCCCCTGCTGCTGTGATGACACACTGTGCTGTGGAGTTTGTCTTGTCCCCCCCTGCTGTGATGACACACTGTGCTGTGGGGTTTGTCTCTGCCCCCCCCCCTGCTGTGATGACACACTGTGCTGTGGAGTTTGTCTCTGCCCCCCCCCCCTGCTGTGATGACACACTGTGCTGTGGAGTTTGTCTCTGTCCCCCCCTGCTGTGATGACACACTGTGCTGTGGGTTTGTCTCCCCCCCTGCTGCTGTGATGACACACTGTGCTGTGGGGTTTGTCTCTTCCCCCCCTGCTGCTGTGATGACACACTGTGCTGTGGAGTTTGTCTCTTTCCCCCCCTGCTGCTGTGATGACACACTGTGCTGTGGAGTTTGTCTCTTTCCCCCCCCTGCTGTGATGACACACTGTGCTGTGGGGTTTGTCTCTTTCCCCCCTGCTGTGATGACCACTGTGCTGTAGTTTGTCTCTTTCCCCCCTGCTGTGATGACACACTGTGCTGTGGAGTTTGTCTTTCCCCCCCCCCTGCTGTGATGACCACTGTGCTTAGTTAACCCTTTCCCCCCTGCTGTGATGACACACTGTGCTGTGGAGTTTGTCTCTCCCCCCCTGCTGTTTGTGATGACACACTGTGCTGTGGAGTTTGTCTCTGTCCCCCCCCCCCTGCTGCTGTGATGACACACTGTGCTGTGGAGTTTGTCTCTTTCCCCCCTGCTGCTGTGATGACACACTGTGCTGTGGAGTTTGTTCCCCCCTGCTGCTGTGATGACACACTGTGCTGTGGAGTTTGTCTCTTCCCCCCTGCTGCTGTGATGACACACTGTGCTGTGGAGTTTGTCTCCCCCCCTGCTGCTGTGATGACACACTGTGCTGTGGGGCTTGTCTCTGCCCCCCTGTGCTGTGATGGTGCTGTGGGGTTTGTCTCCCCCCCCCCCCCCCTGCTGCTTGATGACACACTGTGCTGTGGGGTTTGTCTCTGCCCCCCTGCTGCACACTGTGCTGTAGTTTGTCTCTGCCCCACCTGGTGTTTGGAGCCTGCTGCTGTGATGACACACTGTGCCTTTCCCCCCCTGCTGCTGTGATGACACACTGTGCTGTAGTTTGTCCTGCCCCCCCCACCTGTGTTTGATGACACACTGTGCTGTGGAGTTTTCCCCCCTGCTGCTGTGATGACACACTGTGGAGTTTGTCTCTGCCCCCCCCACCTGCTGCTGTGATGACATACTGTGCTGTGGAGTTTGTCCCCCCCCCCCCCCTGCTGTGATGACACACTGTGCTGTGGGTTTGTCTCCCCCCCTGCTGTGATGACACACTGTGCTGTTTGTCTCTGCCCCCCCCACCTGCTGCTGTGATGACACACTGTGCTGTGGGGTTTGTCTCTGCCCCCCCCCTGCTGCTGTGATGACACACTGTGCTGTGGAGTTTGTCTCTGCCCCCCCCACCTGCTGCTGTGATGACACACTGTGCTGTGGAGTTTGTCTCTGCCCCCCTGCTGCTGTGATGACACTGTCCTGTGGAGTTTGTCTCTGTCCCCCCCCTGCTGCTGTGATGACACACTGTGCTGTGGAGTTTGTCTCTGCCCCCCTGCTGCTGTGATGACACACTGTGCTGTGGAGTTTGTCTCTGCCCCCTGCTGTGATGACACACTGTGCTGTGGAGTTTGTCTCTGCCCCCCTGCTGCTGTGATGACACACTGTGCTGTGGAGTTTGTCTCTGCCCCCCCCTGCTGCTGTGATGACATACTGTCCTGTGGAGTTTGTCTCTGTCCCCCCTGCTGCTGTGATGACACACTGTGCTGTGGAGTTTGTCTCTGCCCCCCTGCTGCTGTGATGACACACTGTGCTGTGGATTTTGTCTCTGTCCCCCCCTGCTGCTGTGATGACACACTGTGCTGTGGAGTTTGTCTCTGCCCCCCTGCTGCTGTGATGACACACTGTGCTGTGGAGTTTGTCTCTGCCCCCCTGCTGCTGTGATGACACACTGTGCTGTGGAGTTTGTCTCTGCCCCCCTGCTGTGATGACACTGTGCTGTGGAGTTTGTCTCTGCCCCCCCTGCTGTGATGACACACTGTGCTGTGGGGTTTGTCTCTTGCTGCTGTGATGACACACTGTGCTGTGGAGTTTGTCTCTCCCCCCACCTGCTGCTGTGATGACACACTGTGCTGTGGGGTTTGTCTCTGCCCCCCTGCTGCTGTGATGACACACTGTGCTGTGGAGTTTGTCTCCCCCCCCCCACCTGCTGCTGTGATGACACACTGTGCTGTGGAGTTTGTCTCTGCCCCCTGCTGCTGTTGACCACTGTCCTGTGGAGTTTGTCTCTGTCCCCCCTGCTGCTGTGATGACACACTGTGCTGTGGAGTTTGTCTCTGCCCCCCCCTGCTGCTGTGATGACACACTGTGCTGTGGAGTTTGTCTCACCCCCCCCCCCCTGCTGTGATGACACACTGTGCTGTGGAGTTTGTCTCTGTCCCCCCCCCCCCCTGCTGCTGTGATGACACACTGTGCTGTGAGTTTGTCTCTGCCCCCCCCCCCCTGCTGCTGTGATGACATACTGTCCTGTGGAGTTTGTCTCTGTCCCCCCCCCTGCTGCTGTGATGACACACTGTGCTGTGGAGTTTGTCTCCCCCCCTGCTGCTGTGATGACACACTGTGCTGTGGATTTTGTCTCTGTCCCCCCCTGCTGCTGTGATGACACACTGTGCTGTGGAGTTTGTCCTCCCCCCTGCTGCTGTGATGACACACTGTGCTGTGGAGTTTGAACTGCCCCCCTGTGCTGTGATGACACACTGTGCTGTGGAGTTTGTCTCTGCCCCCCCCCCCTGCTGTGATGACACACTGTGCTGTGG
Source organism: Oncorhynchus nerka (assembly GCF_034236695.1). Taxonomy (NCBI): domain Eukaryota; kingdom Metazoa; phylum Chordata; class Actinopteri; order Salmoniformes; family Salmonidae; genus Oncorhynchus; species Oncorhynchus nerka. The sequence goes on along the minus strand of NW_027040221.1, from coordinate 115,305 downwards.
AGTTTGTCTCTGCCCCCCCTGCTGTGATGACACACTGTGCTGTGGAGTTTGTCTCTGCCCCCCCTGCTGTGATGACACTGTGCTGTGGAGTTTGTCTCTGCCCCCCACCCTGCTGCTGTGATGACACACTGTGCTGTGGAGTTTGTCTCTGCCCCCCCCTGCTGTGATGACACACTGTGCTGTGGGGTATTGTCTCTGCCTCCCCCCTGCTGTGATGACACTGTGCTGTGGGGTTTGTCTCTGCCCCCCCCTGCTGCTGTGATGACACACTGTGCTGTGGGGTTTGTCTCTGCCCCCCTGCTGTGATGACACACTGTGCTGTGGGGTTTGTCTCCCCCCCCTGCTGTGATGACACACTGTGCTGTGGGGTTTGTCTCTGCCCCCCCTGCTGTGATGACACACTGTGCTGTGGGGTTTGTCTCTGCCCCCCCCCCCCCCTGCTGCTGTGATGACACACTGTGCTGTGGAGTTTGTCTCTGCCCCCCCCTGCTGTGATGACACACTGTGCTGTGGGGTTTGTCTCTGCCCCCCCCTGCTGCTGTGATGACACACTGTGCTGTGGGGTTTGTCTCTGCCCCCCTGCTGCTGTGATGACACACTGTGCTGTGGAGTTTGTCTCTGTCCCCCCCCCCCCCCTGCTGCTGTGATGACACACTGTGCTGTGGGGTTTGTCTCTGCCCCCCCTGCTGTGATGACACACTGTGCTGTGGAGTTTGTCTCTACCCCCCCCCCCTGCTGTGATGACACACTGTGCTGTGGAGTTTGTCTCTGCCCCCCCCCCCCCCCCTGCTGTGATGACACACTGTGCTGTGGGGTTTGTCTCTGCCCCCCTGCTGTGGATGACACAAGCTCTGCCCCCCGCTGCTGTGATGACACACTGTGCTGTGGAGTTTGTCTCCTTTATACCCCCTGCTGTGATGACACACTGTGCTGTGGGGTTTGTCTCTGCCCCCCCCTGCTGTGATGACACACTGTGCTGTGGAGTTTGTCTCTGCCCCCCTGCTGTGATGACACACTGTGCTGTGGAGTTTGTCTCTGTCCCCCCTGCTGTGATGACACACTGTGCTGTGGGGTTTGTCTCTGCCCCCCTGCTGTGATGACACACTGTGCTGTGGAGTTTGTCTCTGCCCCCCTGCTGTGATGACACTGTGCTGTGGGGTTTGTCTCTGCCCCCCTGCTGTGATGACACACTGTGCTGTGGGGTTTGTCTTTGTGCCCCCCTGCTGCTGATGACACACTGTGCTGTGGAGTTTGTCTCTGCCCCCCCCTGCTGCTGTGATGACACACTGTGCTGTGGAGTTTGTCTCTGTCCCCCCCCTGCTGCTGTGATGACACACTGTGCTGTGGAGTTTGGTCCCCCCTGCTGCTGTGATGACACACTGTGCTGTGGAGTTTGTCTCTGCCCCCCCCCCCCAACCTGGCTGTGATGACACACTGTGCTGTGGAGTTTGTCCTTCCCCCCCCCTGCTGCTGTGATGACACACTGTGCTGTGGAGTTTGTCTCTGGGCTGCTGTGATGACATACTGTGCTGTGGGGTTTGTCTCTGCCCCCCCCACCCCTGCTGCTGTGATGACACACTGTGCTGTGGATTGTCTTGTCCCCCCCCCCTGCTGCTGTGATGACACACTGTGCTGTGGAGTTTGTCTCTGCCCCCTGCTGCTGTGATGACACACTGTGCTGTGGAGTTTGTCTCTGCCCCCCCTGCTGTGATGACACACTGTGCTGTGGGGTTTGTCTCTGTCCCCCCGCCTGCTGCTGTGATGACACACTGTGCTGTGGGGTTTGTCTCTGTCCCCCCCTGCTGTGATGACACACTGTGCTGTGGAGTTTGTCTCTGTCCCCCTGCTGCTGTGATGACACATGCGCTGTGGAGTTTGTCTCTGCCCCCCTGCTGTGATGACACACTGTGCTGTGGGTTTGATTCCCCCCCTGCTGCTGTGATGACACATGTGCTGTGGAGTTTGTGTCATGCCCCCCCTGCTGGGATGATGACACACTGTGCTGTGGAGTTTGTCTCTGCCCCCCTGCTGTGATGACACACTGTGCTGTGGGGTTTGTCTCTGTCCCCCCTGCTGCTGTGATGACACACTGCGCTGTGGAGTTTGTCTCTGCCCCCCCCTGCTGTGATGACACACTGTGCTGTGGAGTTTGTCTCTGCCCCCTGCTGCTGTGATGACACACTGTGCTGTGGAGTTTGTCTCTGCCCCCCCACCCTGCTGCTGTGATGACACACTGTGCTGGGGAGTTTGTGATGCCCCCATGCTGCTGTGATGACACACTGTGCTGTGGAGTTTGTCTCTGTCCCCCCCTGCTGCTGTGATAACGACACTGTGCTGTGGAGTTTGATGCCCCCCCTGCTGCTGTGATAACACACTGTGCTGTGGAGTTTGTCTCTGCCCCCCCCCTGCTGCTGTGATGACACACTGTGCTGTGGAGTTTGGCCCCCCTGCTTGTGATGACACATGTGCTGGGGTTTGTCTCTGCTCCCCCCTGCTGCTGTGGGATTGCTGTGGAGTTTGTCATTCTGCTGCTGTGATGACACACTGTGCTGTGGGGTTTGTCTCTGTCCCCCCCCCTGCTGCTGTGATGACACACTGTGCTTGGAGTTTGTCATTGCCCCCTGCTGCTGTGATGATGTGCTATTTCACACAATAAATATGTCTGTGTATCTTCATTGGAATAGTTTTCTTTCTGGGTCTGTATGTAAGCTGATGGAAACATGCGTCCCTAATATGGTCGTTGTCGACCTGACCTTCGTTCCTTTTTACGTCTCTATTTTGGTTTGGGATGAGTTGCGGTGGTCATTCTATGTTGTTTTTCTATGTTTTCTTTTCTATGTGTTTGGCCTGGTTATGGTTCCCAATCAGAGGCAGCTGTCTATCGTTGTCCCTGATTGAGGAGCCATACTTAGTTAACCTTTCCTCACCTGGTGTTTGGAGCCATACTTAGTTAACCTTTTCCCACCTGGTGTTTGGAGCCATACTTAGTTAACCCTTTCCCACCTGGTGTTTGGAGTCATACTTAGTTAACCTTTTCCCACCTGGTGTTTGGAGCCATACTTAGTTAACCTTTTCCCACCTGGTGTTTGGAGCCATACTTAGTTAACCTTTCCCCACCTGGTGTTTGTAGCCATACTTAGTTCACCTTTTCCCACCTGGTGTTTGGAGCCATACTTAGTTAACCCTTTCCCACCTGGTGTTTGGAGCCATACTTAGTTAACCTTTCCCCACCTGGTGTTTGGAGCCATACTTAGTTAACCTTTTCCCACCTGGTGTTTGGAGCCATACTTAGTTAACCTTTCCCCACCTGGTGTTTGGAGCCATACTTAGTGAACCTTTTCCCACCTGGTGTTTGGAGCCATACTTAGTTAGCCTATTCCCCACCTGGTGTTTGGAGCCATACTTAGTTAACCTTTTCCCACCTGGTGTTTGGAGCCATACTTAGTTAATCTTTCCCCACCTTGTGTTTGGAGCCATACTTAGTTAACCTTTTCCCACCTGGTGTTTGGAGCCATACTTAGTTAGCCTATTCCCCACCTGGTGTTTGGAGCCATACTTAGTTAACCTTTTCCCACCTGGTGTTTGGAGCCATACTTAGTTAATCTTTCCCCACCTTGTGTTTGGAGCCATACTTAGTTAACCTTTTCCCACCTGGTGTTTGGAGCCATACTTAGTTAGCCTATTCCCCACCTGGTGTTTGGAGCCATACTTAGTTAACCTTTTCCCACCTGGTGTTTGGAGCCATACTTAGTTAGCCTTTTCCCACCTGGTGTTTGGAGCCATACTTAGTTAACCTTTTCCCACCTGGTGTTTGGAGCCATACTTAGTTAACCTTTTCCCACCTGGTGTTTGGAGCCATACTTAGTTAACCTTTTTCCCACCTGGTGTTTGTGGGTAGTTGTTTCCTGTTTTGTGTTTTCACCTTTCAGGACTTGTTTTGATTTTTAATTTCTTACATTCACTTTGTTATTTTGTATGTTTGTGTTCTGTGTTAGTAAATGATCATGGACACTTACCATGCCGCGTTTTGGTCCGATCCGTCCTGCTCCTCATCCGATGAAGACGAAGATCGTTACAGTCATACATTTGGCAAGAGGTTATGAAGTGTCAGTTTCCACCTCATGTGCGGTGTCCACATTCAGTAGCCTGTCTTTCTGTAGAGCCAGGTCTTTTGGCGGCCTTTCTCAATAGCAAGGCTATGCTCACTGAGTCTGTATTACAGTTGAAGTGTGAAGTTTATACACCTTAGCCAAATACATTTAAACTCAGTTTTTCACAATTCCTGACATTTAATCCTAGTAAAAAATTCCCTGTCTTACGTCAGTTAGGATCACCACTTTATTTTAAGAATGTGAAATGTCAAAATAATAGTAGAGAATGACTTATTTCAGCTTTTATTTCTTTCATCACATTCCAAGTGGGTCAGAGGTTTAAATACACTCATTTAGAATTTGGTAGCATTGTCTTCAATTGTTTAACTTTGGTCAAACGTTTCAGGTAGCTTTGAGCTAGCTTCCCACATACGTGGGTGAATTTTGTCCCATTCCTCCTGACAGAGATGGTGTAATATAGTCAGGTTTGTAGGCCTCCTTGCTCGCACAAGCTTTTTCAGTTCTGCACACACATTTTCTATAGGATTGAGGTCAGGGCTTTGTGATGGCCACTCCAATACCTTGACTGTGTTGTCCTCAAGCCATTTTGCCACAACGTTGGAAGTATGCTTGGGGTCATTGTTCATTTGGAAGACCCATTGATGACCTCAATCCTATAGAAAATGTGGGCAGAACAGAAAAAATGTGTGTGAGAAAGGAGGCCTACAAACCTGACTCAGTTACATCAGCTCTGTCAGGAGGAATGGGCCAAAATTCAACCAACTTATTGTGGGAAGCTTGTGGAAGGCTACCCAAAACGTTTAACCCAAGTTGAACAATTTAAAGGCAATGCTACCAAATAGTAATTGAGTGCATGTGTCTTCTAACCCACTGGGAATGTGAATTAAGAAATAAAAACTGATATAAATCATTCTCTAGACTATTATTCTGACATTTCACATTCTTAAAATAAAGTGGTGATCCTAACTGACCTAAAACAGGGAATTTTTACTAGGATTAAATGTCAGGAATTGTGAAAAACTGGGTTTAAATGTATTTAACTAAGGTGTATGTAAACTTCTAGCTTCAACTGTAGGTAGCACACATGAGGATATGTTTCTCTGCTGAGATCATTTCCTTATTAATTTCTAGCCAGATGTAAAATGTTCCTGTTTTGACTAATTTAATAGAGTGGGTTAGGTCTGCTCTACACCAAATTAGCATACCCCCTGAGTCCCTGTTTCACACCTGGTAGTGTGGTGGATGGGAGTACCAGCTCTCTGTAACCTAGAGGGCAACCAGTGGGTCCATCTCCTCTATACCACCCACCTGGTAGTTTGGTGGATGGGAGTACCAGCTCTCTGTAACCTAGAGGGCAACCAGTGGGTCCATCTCCTTTATACCAGGTTTCTTGTAGGATGACAATGTCTGTATTTCCAATTTATTTGATGAAGTCTGGGTTCCTGCTCTTTAGGCCAAAGGCAGATGACCTCAGACCTTGTATATTCCAGGACGAGATAGTAAAAGCTTTGTGTTCCATATTGTCTGGTGTTGTTTTCGTGTGGTTTGGGCCCCGGACCATCACAGTAGGTGTGAGCAGAGCATGTTGAGCATCTGATAAATACCTCTTAGGTCTCAGGATGGGGCTTGGGCGGGTGTGACAGTGGGGGTTGGGCCTGTTGTTCTGCTTACGGCCTGGGCATATGTCCTGCTGTCATGTTGAGGTCCTTGCATGGGGAGGGCAGAAGGGGCATAAGGGGCTGGTAGGAAAGGGTCTGTTGGGTTGGTGGGTCCTGTGTTGCCTGTCCCATTGTTGTGTTGTTCCGGATCTGGAGAAGGCTGTTCTGCTCGCTTCTCTGGGGTTTTATGATGTCATTCTGGGGTATTATGATGTCATTCTGGGGTATTATGATGTCATTCTGGGGTGTTATGATGTCAGGGTATTATGATGTCATTCTGGGATATTATGATGTCATTCTGGGGGATTATGATGTCATTCTGGGGTATTATGATGTCATACTGGGATATTATGATGTCATTCTGGGGAATTATGATGTCATTCTGGGGGATTATGATGTCATTCTGGGGGATTATGATGTCATACTGGGGGATTAGGATGTCATTCTGGGGTATTATGATGTCATTCTGGGGGATTATGATGTCATTCTGGGGATTATGATGTCATTCTGGGGATTATGATGTCATTCTGGGGTATTATGATGTCATTCTGGGGATTAGGATGTCATTCTGGGGTATTATGATGTCATTCTGGGGGATTAGGATGTCATTCTGGGGGATTTGTCAGTTTGAAGGGGTGTGATCAGTGCTGGGGGAGGGGGGGGGTGACTATCCTCGTCTGCAGGACAGTTTGAAGAGGTGTGATCAGTGCTCAGACTGACTCAGGATGAGGGACTCGTCACAGAGAGAGATAATTTCCCCTGCTGTTCTCTCTCTTTGATCACATCAAAGTCCTGCTGGAGCTGCATGAGGCCCTGCACCATTACTGTCCAGGACTTGTAGAGGTTGACAGAGGTTGTTTCAATTTCCTCAGTGTCTAGTACTCTGAGTTTCCACCCTGGGCCAATACCCTCTTTCTCTCTTGACATAAGGGTAGCGTCCTCTTATAGCCCTGTGCCGTCCTCTTATAGCCCTGTGCCATACCAGAAGGGTAGTGTCCTCTTATAGCACTGTGCCTTACAGAAGGGTAGCGTCCTCTTATAGCCCTGTGCCTTACAGAAGGGTAGCGTCCTCTTATAGCCCTGTGCCGTCCTCTTATAGCCCTGTGCCGTACCAGAAGGGTAGTGTCCTCTTATAGCACTGTGCCTTACAGAAGGGTAGCGTCCTCTTATAGCACTGTGCCGTACAGAAGGGTAGCGTCCTCTTATAGCACTGTGCCATGCAGAAGGGTAGTGTCCTCTTATAGCACTGTGCCGTACCAGAAGGGTAGCGTCCTCTTATAGCACTGTGCCGTACAGAAGGGTAGTGTCCTCTTATAGCCCTGTGCCGTCCTCTTATAGCACTGTGTCGTGCAGAAGGGTAGCGTCC
>NW_027040221.1:73169-100669 GCF_034236695.1 Oncorhynchus nerka | reverse complement strand
CACTCTGATTATTAAACTGGGTTCTGTAATATGAAACACACTCTGCTAATTAAACTGGGTTCTGTAATATGAAATACACTCTGCTAATTAAACTGGGTTCTGTAACATGAAATACACTCTGCTAATTAAACTGGGTTCTGTAACATGAAATACACTCTGCTAATTAAACTGGGTTCTGTAACATGAAATACACTCTGCTAATTAAACTGGGTTCTGTAATATGAAATACACTCTGCTAATTAAACTGGGTTCTGTAACATGAAATACACTCTGCTAATTAAACTGGGTTCTGTAACATGAAATACACTCTGCTAATTAAACTGGGTTCTGTAACATGAAATACACTCTGCTAATTAAACTGGGTTCTGTAACATGAAATACACTCTGCTAATTAAACTGGGTTCTGTAATATGAAATACACTCTGATTATTAAACTGGGTTCTGTAACATGAAATACACTCTGATTATTAAACTGGGTTCTGTAATATGAAATACACTCTGATTATTAAACTGGGTTCTGTCATATGAAATACACTCTGTTAATTAAACTGGGTTCTGTCATATGAAATACACTCTGCTAATTAAACTGGGTTCTGTAATATGAAATACACTCTGCTAATTAAACTGGGTTCTGTAATATGAAATACACTCTGCTAATTAAACTGGGTTCTGTAATATGAAATACACTCTGATTATTAAACTGGGTTCTGTAATATGAAATACACTCTGCTAATTAAACTGGGTTCTGTCATATGAAATACACTCTGTTAATTAAACTGGGTTCTGTAACATGAAATACACTCTGCTAATTAAACTGGGTTCTGTAACATGAAATACACTCTGCTAATTAAACTGGGTTCTGTAACATGAAATACACTCTGCTAATTAAACTGGGTTCTGTAATATGAAATACACTCTGATTATTAAACTGGGTTCTGTAACATGAAATACACTCTGATTATTAAACTGGGTTCTGTAATATGAAATACACTCTGATTATTAAACTGGGTTCTGTCATATGAAATACACTCTGTTAATTAAACTGGGTTCTGTCATATGAAATACACTCTGCTAATTAAACTGGGTTCTGTAATATGAAATACACTCTGCTAATTAAACTGGGTTCTGTAATATGAAATACACTCTGATTATTAAACTGGGTTCTGTAATATGAAATACACTCTGCTAATTAAACTGGGTTCTGTCATATGAAATACACTCTGTTAATTAAACTGGGTTCTGTCATATGAAATACACTCTGCTAATTAAACTGGGTTCTGTAATATGAAATACACTCTGCTAATTAAACTGGGTTCTGTAATATGAAACACACTCTGCTAATTAAACTGGGTTCTGTAATATGAAATACACTCTGATTATTAAACTGGGTTCTGTAATATGAAACACACTCTGCTAATTAAACTGGGTTCTGTAATATGAAATACACTCTGCTAATTAAACTGGGTTCTGTAACATGAAATACACTCTGCTAATTAAACTGGGTTCTGTAACATGAAATACACTCTGCTAATTAAACTGGGTTCTGTAACATGAAATACACTCTGCTAATTAAACTGGGTTCTGTAATATGAAATACACTCTGCTAATTAAACTGGGTTCTGTAACATGAAATACACTCTGCTAATTAAACTGGGTTCTGTAACATGAAATACACTCTGCTAATTAAACTGGGTTCTGTAACATGAAATACACTCTGCTAATTAAACTGGGTTCTGTAACATGAAATACACTCTGCTAATTAAACTGGGTTCTGTAATATGAAATACACTCTGCTAATTAAACTGGGTTCTGTAATACACTCTGTTAATTAAACTGGGTTCTGTAATATGAAATACACTCTGCTAATTAAACTGGGTTCTGTAATATGAAATACACTCTGCTAATTAAACTGGGTTCTGTAATATGAAACACACTCTGCTAATTAAACTGGGTTCTGTAATATGAAATACACTCTGCTAATTAAACTGGGTTCTGTAATATGAAATACACTCTGCTAATTAAACTGGGTTCTGTAATATGAAATACACTCTGATTATTAAACTGGGTTCTGTAATATGAAACACACTCTGCTAATTAAACTGGGTTCTGTAATATGAAATACACTCTGCTAATTAAACTGGGTTCTGTAACATGAAATACACTCTGCTAATTAAACTGGGTTCTGTAACATGAAATACACTCTGCTAATTAAACTGGGTTCTGTAACATGAAATACACTCTGCTAATTAAACTGGGTTCTGTAATATGAAATACACTCTGCTAATTAAACTGGGTTCTGTAACATGAAATACACTCTGCTAATTAAACTGGGTTCTGTAACATGAAATACACTCTGCTAATTAAACTGGGTTCTGTAACATGAAATACACTCTGCTAATTAAACTGGGTTCTGTAACATGAAATACACTCTGCTAATTAAACTGGGTTCTGTAATATGAAATACACTCTGCTAATTAAACTGGGTTCTGTAATATGAAATACACTCTGTTAATTAAACTGGGTTCTGTAATATGAAATACACTCTGCTAATTAAACTGGGTTCTGTAATATGAAATACACTCTGCTAATTAAACTGGGTTCTGTAATTAAACTGGGTTCTGTAATATGAAATACACTCTGCTAATTAAACTGGGTTCTGTAATATGAAATACACTCTGCTAATTAAACTGGGTTCTGTAATATGAAATACACTCTGCTAATTAAACTGGGTTCTGTAATATGAAATACACTCTGCTAATTAAACTGGGTTCTGTAATATGAAATACACTCTGCTAATTAAACTGGGTTCTGTAATATGAAATACACTCTGCTAATTAAACTGGGTTCTGTAATATGAACTGTTCTGCTAATTAAACTGGGTTCTGTAACATGAAATACACTCTGCTAATTAAACTGGGTTCTGTAATATGAAATACACTCTGCTAATTAAACTGGGTTCTGTAATATGAAATACACTCTGCTAATTAAACTGGGTTCTGTAATATGAAACACACTCTGCTAATTAGACTGGGTTCTGTAATATGAAATACACTCTGCTAATTAAACTGGGTTCTGTAATATGAAATACACTCTGCTAATTAAACTGGGTTCTGTAATATGAAATACACTCTGCTAATTAAACTGGGTTCTGTAATATGAAATACACTCTGCTAATTAAACTGGGTTCTGTAATATGAAATACACTCTGCTAATTAAACTGGGTTCTGTAATATGAAATACACTCTGCTAATTAAACTGGGTTCTGTAATATGAAATACACTGCTAATTAAACTGGGTTCTGTAATATGAAATACACTCTGCTAATTAAACTGGGTTCTGTAACATGAAATACACTCTGCTAATTAAACTGGGTTCTGTAACATGAAATACACTCTGCTAATTAAACTGGGTTCTGTAATATGAAAAACACTCTGCTAATTAAACTGGGTTCTGTAACATGAAATACACTCTGCTAATTAAACTGGGTTCTGTAACATGAAATACACTCTGCTAATTAAACTGGGTTCTGTAACATGAAATACACTCTGCTAATTAAACTGGGTTCTGTAACATGAAATACACTCTGCTAATTAAACTGGGTTCTGTAATATGAAATACACTCTGCTAATTAAACTGGGTTCTGTAATACACTCTGTTAATTAAACTGGGTTCTGTAACATGAAATACACTCTGCTAATTAAACTGGGTTCTGTAATATGAACTGTTCTGCTAATTAAACTGGGTTCTGTAACATGAAATACACTCTGCTAATTAAACTGGGTTCTGTAATATGAAATACACTCTGCTAATTAAACTGGGTTCTGTAATATGAAATACACTCTGCTAATTAAACTGGGTTCTGTAATATGAAACACACTCTGCTAATTAAACTGGGTTCTGTAATATGAAATACACTCTGATTATTAAACTGGGTTCTGTAATATGAAACACACTCTGCTAATTAAACTGGGTTCTGTAATATGAAATACACTCTGCTAATTAAACTGGGTTCTGTAACATGAAATACACTCTGCTAATTAAACTGGGTTCTGTAACATGAAATACACTCTGCTAATTAAACTGGGTTCTGTAACATGAAATACACTCTGCTAATTAAACTGGGTTCTGTAATATGAAATACACTCTGCTAATTAAACTGGGTTCTGTAACATGAAATACACTCTGCTAATTAAACTGGGTTCTGTAACATGAAATACACTCTGCTAATTAAACTGGGTTCTGTAACATGAAATACACTCTGCTAATTAAACTGGGTTCTGTAACATGAAATACACTCTGCTAATTAAACTGGGTTCTGTAATATGAAATACACTCTGATTATTAAACTGGGTTCTGTAACATGAAATACACTCTGATTATTAAACTGGGTTCTGTAATATGAAATACACTCTGATTATTAAACTGGGTTCTGTCATATGAAATACACTCTGTTAATTAAACTGGGTTCTGTCATATGAAATACACTCTGCTAATTAAACTGGGTTCTGTAATATGAAATACACTCTGCTAATTAAACTGGGTTCTGTAATATGAAATACACTCTGCTAATTAAACTGGGTTCTGTAATATGAAATACACTCTGATTATTAAACTGGGTTCTGTAATATGAAATACACTCTGCTAATTAAACTGGGTTCTGTCATATGAAATACACTCTGTTAATTAAACTGGGTTCTGTAACATGAAATACACTCTGCTAATTAAACTGGGTTCTGTAACATGAAATACACTCTGCTAATTAAACTGGGTTCTGTAACATGAAATACACTCTGCTAATTAAACTGGGTTCTGCTAATTAAATGTAAATACACTCTGATTATTAAACTGGGTTCTGTAACATGAAATACACTCTGATTATTAAACTGGGTTCTGTAATATGAAATACACTCTGATTATTAAACTGGGTTCTGTCATATGAAATACACTCTGTTAATTAAACTGGGTTCTGTCATATGAAATACACTCTGCTAATTAAACTGGGTTCTGTAATATGAAATACACTCTGCTAATTAAACTGGGTTCTGTAATATGAAATACACTCTGCTAATTAAACTGGGTTCTGTAATATGAAATACACTCTGCTAATTAAACTGGGTTCTGTAATATGAAATACACTCTGATTATTAAACTGGGTTCTGTAATATGAAAAACACACTCTGCTAATTAAACTGGGTTCTGTAATATGAAATACACTCTGCTAATTAAACTGGGTTCTGTAACATGAAATACACTCTGCTAATTAAACTGGGTTCTGTAACATGAAATACACTCTGCTAATTAAACTGGGTTCTGTAACATGAAATACACTCTGCTAATTAAACTGGGTTCTGTAATATGAAATACACTCTGCTAATTAAACTGGGTTCTGTAACATGAAATACACTCTGCTAATTAAACTGGGTTCTGTAACATGAAATACACTCTGCTAATTAAACTGGGTTCTGTAACATGAAATACACTCTGCTAATTAAACTGGGTTCTGTAACATGAAACTGGGTTCTGTACACTCTGCTAATTAAACTGGGTTCTGTAATATGAAATACACTCTGCTAATTAAACTGGGTTCTGTAATACACTCTGTTAATTAAACTGGGTTCTGTAACATGAAATACACTCTGCTAATTAAACTGGGTTCTGTAATATGAAATACACTCTGCTAATTAAACTGGGTTCTGTAATATGAAATACACTCTGCTAATTAAACTGGGTTCTGTAATATGAAACACACTCTGCTAATTAAACTGGGTTCTGTAATATGAAATACACTCTGCTAATTAAACTGGGTTCTGTAATATGAAATACACTCTGCTAATTAAACTGGGTTCTGTAATATGAAATACACTCTGCTAATTAAACTGGGTTCTGTAATATGAAATACACTCTGCTAATTAAACTGGGTTCTGTAATATGAAATACACTCTGCTAATTAAACTGGGTTCTGTAATATGAACTGTTCTGCTAATTAAACTGGGTTCTGTAACATGAAATACACTCTGCTAATTAAACTGGGTTCTGTAATATGAAATACACTCTGCTAATTAAACTGGGTTCTGTAATATGAAATACACTCTGCTAATTAAACTGGGTTCTGTAATATGAAAACACACTCTGCTAATTAAACTGGGTTCTGTAATAAACTGGGTTCTGTAACATGAAATACACTCTGCTAATTAAACTGGGTTCTGTAATATGAAATACACTCTGCTAATTAAACTGGGTTCTGTAATATGAAATACACTCTGCTAATTAAACTGGGTTCTGTAATATGAAATACACTCTGCTAATTAAACTGGGTTCTGTAATATGAAATACACTCTGCTAATTAAACTGGGTTCTGTAATATGAAATACACTCTGCTAATTAAACTGGGTTCTGTAATATGAAATACACTCTGCTAATTAAACTGGGTTCTGTAATATGAAATACACTCTGCTAATTAAACTGGGTTCTGTAACATGAAATACACTCTGCTAATTAAACTGGGTTCTGTAACTGGGTTCTGAAATACACTCTGCTAATTAAACTGGGTTCTGTAATATGAAAAACACTCTGCTAATTAAACTGGGTTCTGTAACATGAAATACACTCTGCTAATTAAACTGGGTTCTGTAACATGAAATACACTCTGCTAATTAAACTGGGTTCTGTAACATGAAATACACTCTGCTAATTAAACTGGGTTCTGTAACATGAAATACACTCTGCTAATTAAACTGGGTTCTGTAATATGAAATACACTCTGCTAATTAAACTGGGTTCTGTAATACACTCTGTTAATTAAACTGGGTTCTGTAACATGAAATACACTCTGCTAATTAAACTGGGTTCTGTAATATGAACTGTTCTGCTAATTAAACTGGGTTCTGTAACATGAAATACACTCTGCTAATTAAACTGGGTTCTGTAATATGAAATACACTCTGCTAATTAAACTGGGTTCTGTAATATGAAATACACTCTGCTAATTAAACTGGGTTCTGTAATATGAAACACACTCTGCTAATTAAACTGGGTTCTGTAATATGAAATACACTCTGATTATTAAACTGGGTTCTGTAATATGAAACACACTCTGCTAATTAAACTGGGTTCTGTAATATGAAATACACTCTGCTAATTAAACTGGGTTCTGTAACATGAAATACACTCTGCTAATTAAACTGGGTTCTGTAACATGAAATACACTCTGCTAATTAAACTGGGTTCTGTAACATGAAATACACTCTGCTAATTAAACTGGGTTCTGTAATATGAAATACACTCTGCTAATTAAACTGGGTTCTGTAACATGAAATACACTCTGCTAATTAAACTGGGTTCTGTAACATGAAATACACTCTGCTAATTAAACTGGGTTCTGTAACATGAAATACACTCTGCTAATTAAACTGGGTTCTGTAACATGAAATACACTCTGCTAATTAAACTGGGTTCTGTAATATGAAATACACTCTGATTATTAAACTGGGTTCTGTAACATGAAATACACTCTGATTATTAAACTGGGTTCTGTAATATGAAATACACTCTGATTATTAAACTGGGTTCTGTCATATGAGTAATATGAAATACACTCTGTTAATTAAACTGGGTTCTGTCATATGAAATACACTCTGCTAATTAAACTGGGTTCTGTAATATGAAATACACTCTGCTAATTAAACTGGGTTCTGTAATATGAAATACACTCTGCTAATTAAACTGGGTTCTGTAATATGAAATACACTCTGATTATTAAACTGGGTTCTGTAATATGAAATACACTCTGCTAATTAAACTGGGTTCTGTCATATGAAATACACTCTGTTAATTAAACTGGGTTCTGTAACATGAAATACACTCTGCTAATTAAACTGGGTTCTGTAACATGAAATACACTCTGCTAATTAAACTGGGTTCTGTAACATGAAATACACTCTGCTAATTAAACTGGGTTCTGTAATATGAAATACACTCTGATTATTAAACTGGGTTCTGTAACATGAAATACACTCTGATTATTAAACTGGGTTCTGTAATATGAAATACACTCTGATTATTAAACTGGGTTCTGTCATA
Organism: Oncorhynchus nerka; assembly: GCF_034236695.1. NCBI lineage: Eukaryota > Metazoa > Chordata > Actinopteri > Salmoniformes > Salmonidae > Oncorhynchus > Oncorhynchus nerka. The sequence continues at coordinate 92,590 of NW_027040221.1, read as the reverse complement.
TGAAATACACTCTGTTAATTAAACTGGGTTCTGTCATATGAAATACACTCTGCTAATTAAACTGGGTTCTGTAATATGAAATACACTCTGCTAATTAAACTGGGTTCTGTAATATGAAATACACTCTGATTATTAAACTGGGTTCTGTAATATGAAATACACTCTGCTAATTAAACTGGGTTCTGTCATATGAAATACACTCTGTTAATTAAACTGGGTTCTGTCATATGAAATACACTCTGCTAATTAAACTGGGTTCTGTAATATGAAATACACTCTGCTAATTAAACTGGGTTCTGTAATATGAAACACACTCTGCTAATTAAACTGGGTTCTGTAATATGAAATACACTCTGATTATTAAACTGGGTTCTGTAATATGAAACACACTCTGCTAATTAAACTGGGTTCTGTAATATGAAATACACTCTGCTAATTAAACTGGGTTCTGTAACATGAAATACACTCTGCTAATTAAACTGGGTTCTGTAACATGAAATACACTCTGTTCTGTCATATGAAATACTAATTAAACTGGGTTCTGTAACATGAAATACACTCTGCTAATTAAACTGGGTTCTGTAATATGAAATACACTCTGCTAATTAAACTGGGTTCTGTAACATGAAATACACTCTGCTAATTAAACTGGGTTCTGTAACATGAAATACACTCTGCTAATTAAACTGGGTTCTGTAACATGAAATACACTCTGCTAATTAAACTGGGTTCTGTAACATGAAATACACTCTGCTAATTAAACTGGGTTCTGTAATATGAAATACTAATTAAACTCTGATTATTAAACTGGGTTCTGTAACATGAAATACACTCTGATTATTAAACTGGGTTCTGTAATATGAAATACACTCTGATTATTAAACTGGGTTCTGTCATATGAAATACACTCTGTTAATTAAACTGGGTTCTGTCATATGAAATACACTCTGCTAATTAAACTGGGTTCTGTAATATAAACTGGAGTTCTGTAACATGAAATACACTCTGCTAATTAAACTGGGTTCTGTAATATGAAATACACTCTGCTAATTAAACTGGGTTCTGTAATATGAAATACACTCTGATTATTAAACTGGGTTCTGTAATATGAAATACACTCTGCTAATTAAACTGGGTTCTGTCATATGAAATACACTCTGTTAATTAAACTGGGTTCTGTAACATGAAATACACTCTGCTAATTAAACTGGGTTCTGTAACATGAAATACACTCTGCTAATTAAACTGGGTTCTGTAACATGAAATACACTCTGCTAATTAAACTGGGTTCTGTAATATGAAATACACTCTGATTATTAAACTGGGTTCTATGTAACATGATGAAATACACTCTGATTATTAAACTGGGTTCTGTAATATGAAATACACTCTGATTATTAAACTGGGTTCTGTCATATGAAATACACTCTGTTAATTAAACTGGGTTCTGTCATATGAAATACACTCTGCTAATTAAACTGGGTTCTGTAATATGAAATACACTCTGCTAATTAAACTGGGTTCTGTAATATGAAATACACTCTGATTATTAAACTGGGTTCTGTAATATGAAATACACTCTGCTAATTAAACTGGGTTCTGTCATATGAAATACACTCTGTTAATTAAACTGGGTTCTGTAATATGAAATACACTCTGCTAATTAAACTGGGTTCTGTAATATGAAATACACTCTGCTAATTAAACTGGGTTCTGTAATATGAAACACACTCTGCTAATTAAACTGGGTTCTGTAATATGAAATACACTCTGATTATTAAACTGGGTTCTGCTAATTAAATATATGAAATACACTCTGCTAATTAAACTGGGTTCTGTAATATGAAATACACTCTGCTAATTAAACTGGGTTCTGTAACATGAAATACACTCTGCTAATTAAACTGGGTTCTGTAACATGAAATACACTCTGCTAATTAAACTGGGTTCTGTAACATGAAATACACTCTGCTAATTAAACTGGGTTCTGTAATATGAAATACACTCTGCTAATTAAACTGGGTTCTGTAACATGAAATACACTCTGCTAATTAAACTGGGTTCTGTAACATTAAACTGGGAAATACACTCTGCTAATTAAACTGGGTTCTGTAACATGAAATACACTCTGCTAATTAAACTGGGTTCTGTAACATGAAATACACTCTGCTAATTAAACTGGGTTCTGTAATATGAAATACACTCTGCTAATTAAACTGGGTTCTGTAATGAAATACACTCTGTTAATTAAACTGGGTTCTGTAATATGAAATACACTCTGCTAATTAAACTGGGTTCTGTAATATGAAATACACTCTGCTAATTAAACTGGGTTCTGTAATATGAAACACACTCTGCTAATTAAACTGGGTTCTGTAATATGAAATACACTCTGCTAATTAAACTGGGTTCTGTAATATGAAATACACTCTGCTAATTAAACTGGGTTCTGTAATATGAAATACACTCTGATTATTAAACTGGGTTCTGTAATATGAAACACACTCTGCTAATTAAACTGGGTTCTGTAATATGAAATACACTCTGCTAATTAAACTGGGTTCTGTAATATGAAATACACTCTGCTAATTAAACTGGGTTCTGTAACATGAAATACACTCTGCTAATTAAACTGGGTTCTGTAACATGAAATACACTCTGCTAATTAAACTGGGTTCTGTAATATGAAATACACTCTGCTAATTAAACTGGGTTCTGTAACATGAAATACACTCTGCTAATTAAACTGGGTTCTGTAACATGAAATACACTCTGCTAATTAAACTGGGTTCTGTAACATGAAATACACTCTGCTAATTAAACTGGGTTCTGTAACATGAAATACACTCTGCTAATTAAACTGGGTTCTGTAATATGAAATACACTCTGCTAATTAAACTGGGTTCTGTAATACACTCTGTTAATTAAACTGGGTTCTGTAACATGAAATACACTCTGCTAATTAAACTGGGTTCTGTAATATGAAATACACTCTGCTAATTAAACTGTTCTGGTTCTGTAATATGAAATACACTCTGCTAATTAAACTGGGTTCTGTAATATGAAACACACTCTGCTAATTAAACTGGGTTCTGTAATATGAAATACACTCTGCTAATTAAACTGGGTTCTGTAATATGAAATACACTCTGCTAATTAAACTGGGTTCTGTAATATGAAATACACTCTGCTAATTAAACTGGGTTCTGTAATATGAAATACACTCTGCTAATTAAACTGGGTTCTGTAATATGAAATACACTCTGCTAATTAAACTGGGTTCTGTAATATGAACTGTTCTGCTAATTAAACTGGGTTCTGTAACATGAAATACACTCTGCTAATTAAACTGGGTTCTGTAAATATGAAATACACTCTGCTAATTAAACTGGGTTCTGTAATATGAAATACACTCTGCTAATTAAACTGGGTTCTGTAATATGAAACACACTCTGCTAATTAGACTGGGTTCTGTAATATGAAATACACTCTGCTAATTAAACTGGGTTCTGTAATATGAAATACACTCTGCTAATTAAACTGGGTTCTGTGAAATATAAATAATATGAAATACACTCTGCTAATTAAACTGGGTTCTGTAATATGAAATACACTCTGCTAATTAAACTGGGTTCTGTAATATGAAATACACTCTGCTAATTAAACTGGGTTCTGTAATATGAAATACACTCTGCTAATTAAACTGGGTTCTGTAATATGAAATACACTGCTAATTAAACTGGGTTCTGTAATATGAAATACACTCTGCTAATTAAACTGGGTTCTGTAACATGAAATACACTCTGCTAATTAAACTGGGTTCTGTAACATGAAATACACTCTGCTAATTAAACTGGGTTCTGTAATATGAAAAACACTCTGCTAATTAAACTGGGTTCTGTAACATGAAATACACTCTGCTAATTAAACTGGGTTCTGTAACATGAAATACACTCTGCTAATTAAACTGGGTTCTGTAACATAAACTGGTTCTGAAATACACTCTGCTAATTAAACTGGGTTCTGTAACATGAAATACACTCTGCTAATTAAACTGGGTTCTGTAATATGAAATACACTCTGCTAATTAAACTGGGTTCTGTAATACACTCTGTTAATTAAACTGGGTTCTGTAACATGAAATACACTCTGCTAATTAAACTGGGTTCTGTAATATGAACTGTTCTGCTAATTAAACTGGGTTCTGTAACATGAAATACACTCTGCTAATTAAACTGGGTTCTGTAATATGAAATACACTCTGCTAATTAAACTGGGTTCTGTAATATGAAATACACTCTGCTAATTAAACTGGGTTCTGTAATATGAAAAACACACTCTGCTAATTAAACTGGGTTCTGTAATATGAAATACACTCTGCTAATTAAACTGGGTTCTGTAATATGAAATACACTCTGCTAATTAAACTGGGTTCTGTAATATGAAATACACTCTGCTAATTAAACTGGGTTCTGTAATATGAAATACACTCTGCTAATTAAACTGGGTTCTGTAATATGAAATACACTCTGCTAATTAAACTGGGTTCTGTAATATGAAATACACTCTGCTAATTAAACTGGGTTCTGTAATATGAAATACACTCTGCTAATTAAACTGGGTTCTGTAATATGAAATACACTCTGCTAATTAAACTGGGTTCTGTAACATGAAATACACTCTGCTAATTAAACTGGGTTCTGTAATATGAAATACACTCTGCTAATTAAACTGGGTTCTGTAATATGAAATACACTCTGCTAATTAAACTGGGTTCTGTAACATGAAATACACTCTGCTAATTAAACTGGGTTATGTAAAATGAAATACACTCTGATTATTAAACTGGGTTCTGTAATATGAAATACACTCTGATTATTAAACTGGGTTCTGTAATATGAAATACACTCTGATTATTAAACTGGGTTCTGTCATATGAAATACACTCTGTTAATTAAACTGGGTTCTGTCATATGAAATACACTCTGCTAATTAAACTGGGTTCTGTCATATGAAATACACTCTGTTAATTAAACTGGGTTCTGTCATATGAAATACACTCTGCTAATTAAACTGGGTTCTGTAATATGAAATACACTCTGCTAATTAAACTGGGTTCTGTAATATGAAATACACTCTGATTATTAAACTGGGTTCTGTAATATGAAATACACTCTGCTAATTAAACTGGGTTCTGTCATATGAAATACACTCTGCTAATTAAACTGGGTTCTGTAATATGAAATACACTCTGCTAATTAAACTGGGTTCTGTAATATGAAACACACTCTGCTAATTAAACTGGGTTCTGTAATATGAAATACACTCTGATTATTAAACTGGGTTCTGAAATATGAAATACACTCTGCTAATTAAACTGGGTTCTGTAACATGAAATACACTCTGCTAATTAAACTGGGTTCTGTAACATGAAATACACTCTGCTAATTAAACTGGGTTCTGTAATATGAAATTCACTCTGATTATTAAACTGGGTTCTGAAATATGAAATACACTCTGCTAATTAAACTGGGTTCTGTAACATGAAATACACTCTGCTAATTAAACTGGGTTCTGTAATATGAAATACACTCTGCTAATTAAACTGGGTTCTGTAATATGAAATACACTCTGCTAATTAAACTGGGTTCTGTAACATGAAATACACTCTGCTAATTAAACTGGGTTCTGTAATATGAAATACACTCTGATTATTAAACTGGGTTCTGTAACATGAAATACACTCTGATTATTAAACTGGGTTCTGTAATATGAAATACACTCTGATTATTAAACTGGGTTCTGTCATATGAAATACACTCTGCTAATTAAACTGGGTTCTGTAATATGAAATACACTCTGCTAATTAAACTGGGTTCTGTAATATGAAATACACTCTGCTAATTAAACTGGGTTCTGTAATATGATATACACTCTGATTATTAAACTGGGTTCTGTAATATGAAATACACTCTGCTAATTAAACTGGGTTCTGTCATATGAAATACACTCTGTTAATTAAACTGGGTTCTGTCATATGAAATACACTCTGCTAATTAAACTGGGTTCTGTAATATGAAATACACTCTGCTAATTAAACTGGGTTCTGTAATATGAAACACACTCTGCTAATTAAACTGGGTTCTGTAATATGAAATACACTCTGATTATTAAACTGGGTTCTGAAATATGAAATACACTCTGCTAATTAAACTGGGTTCTGTAACATGAAATACACTCTGCTAATTAAACTGGGTTCTGTAACATGAAATACACTCTGCTAATTAAACTGGGTTCTGTAACATGAAATACACTCTGCTAATTAAACTGGGTTCTGTAATATGAAATACACTCTGCTAATTAAACTGGGTTCTGTAACATGAAATACACTCTGCTAATTAAACTGGGTTCTGTAACATGAAATACACTCTGCTAATTAAACTGGGTTCTGTAACATGAAATACACTCTGCTAATTAAACTGGGTTCTGTAACATGAAATACACTCTGCTAATTAAACTGGGTTCTGTAATATGAAATACACTCTGCTAATTAAACTGGGTTCTGTAATATACTCTGTTAATTAAACTGGGTTCTGTAACATGAAATACACTCTGCTAATTAAACTGGGTTCTGTAATATGAACTGTTCTGCTAATTAAACTGGGTTCTGTAACATGAAATACACTCTGCTAATTAAACTGGGTTCTGTAATATGAAATACACTCTGCTAATTAAACTGGGTTCTGTAATATGAAATACACTCTGCTAATTAAACTGGGTTCTGTAATATGAAACACACTCTGCTAATTAAACTGGGTTCTGTAATATGAAATACACTCTGCTAATTAAACTGGGTTCTGTAATATGAAATACACTCTGCTAATTAAACTGGGTTCTGTAATATGAAATACACTCTGCTAATTAAACTGGGTTCTGTAATATGAAATACACTCTGCTAATTAAACTGGGTTCTGTAATATACTCTGTTAATTAAACTGGGTTCTGTAACATGAAATACACTCTGCTAATTAAACTGGGTTCTGTAATATGAACTGTTCTGCTAATTAAACTGGGTTCTGTAACATGAAATACACTCTGCTAATTAAACTGGGTTCTGTAATATGAAATACACTCTGCTAATTAAACTGGGTTCTGTAATATGAAATACACTCTGCTAATTAAACTGGGTTCTGTAATATGAAACACACTCTGCTAATTAAACTGGGTTCTGTAATATGAAATACACTCTGCTAATTAAACTGGGTTCTGTAATATGAAATACACTCTGCTAATTAAACTGGGTTCTGTAATATGAAATACACTCTGCTAATTAAACTGGGTTCTGTAATATGAAATACACTCTGCTAATTAAACTGGGTTCTGTAACATGAAATACACTCTGCTAATTAAACTGGGTTCTGTAATATGAAATACACTCTGAGCGCTTGATTGAGCTTGACTGGTTTAATGAACCAGTAGTCCCAAAACTGCAAACCCTCCCATCTGACACTCCAGACAATATAAGAATATAAGAATCTAAGAATATAAGAATCTAAGAAATTAAGAATCTAAGAATATAAGAATCTAAGAATCTAAGTATTTGAAGACAAACATGACCTATATATCCTGTGATCATAGAGAATCATGACCTATATATTCTGTGATCAGAGAGAATCATGACCTATATAAGCTGTGATCAGACAGAATCATGACCTATATAAGCTGTGATCAGACAGAATCATGACCTATATAAGCTGTGATCAGACAGAATCATGACCTGTATAACCTGTGATCAGACAGAATCATGACCTATATAACCTGTGATCAGACAGAATCATGACCTATATAACCCTCCCATCTGACACTCCAGACAGGCCAGAGTGAAGAATATAAGAATCTAAGAATATAAGAATCTAAGAAATTAAGAATCTAAGAATCTAAGAATCTAAGAATCTAAGTATTTGAAGACAAACATGACCTATATAACCTGTGATCAGACAGAATCATGACCTGTATGACCTATTAGTCTCTTTCTAATGTCAAATTCAGGATTACTGTTATCGGCTCGTTCAAATATTTTGTTTGTTAGAGACGGCACACAGTCACACACACACACACACACACACACACACACACACACACACACACACACACACACACACACACACACACACACACACACACACACACACACACACACACACACACACACACCCTTCCTTCACCCTGTTAGTTGGAGATGACTGAGTTCACCGTCAGCATGAAACAGTGGACAGAGAAGAACGAAAGAGAGGAATAACAATAACCAGTATAAATAAACACAGGACAGAGAAGAACGAAAGAGAGGAATAACAATAACCAGTATAAATAAACACAGGACAGAGAAGAACGAAAGAGAGGAATAACAATAACCAGTATAAATAAACACAGGACTGAGGACAGAGAAGAACGAAAGAGAGGAATAACAATAACCAGTATAAATAAACACAGGACAGAGAAGAACGAAAGAGAGGAATAACAATAACCAGTATAAATAAACACAGGACTGAGAACAGAGAAGAACAGAGAAGAAAGAGAGGAATAACAATAACCAGTATAAATAAACACAGGACAGAGAGAAAGAAGAGGAAGTATAAATAAACACAGGACAGAGAAGAACGAAAGAGAGGAATAACAATAACCAGTATAAATAAACACAGGACAGAGAACAGAGAAGAACGAAAGAGAGGAATAACAATAACCAGTATAAATAAACACAGGACAGAGAGCAGAGAAGAACGAAAGAGAGGAATAACAATAACCAGTATAAATAAACACAGGACAGAGGATAGAGAAGAATGAAAGAGAGGAATAACAATAAACACGGGACAGAGAAGAACGAAAGAGAGGAATAACAATAACCAGTATAAATAAACACAGGACAGAGGATAGAGAAGAATGAAACAGAGGAATAACAATAAACACGGGACAGAGAAGAACGAAAGAGAGGAATAACAATAACCAGTATAAATAAACACAGGACAGAGAAGAACGAAAGAGAGGAATAACAATAACCAGTATAAATAAACACAGGACAGAGAAGAACGAAAGAGAGGAATAACAATAACCAGTATAAATAAACACAGGACAGAGGACAGAGAAGAACGAAAGAGAGGAATAACAATAACCAGTATAAATATACACGGGACAGAGAAGAACGAAAGAGCGGAATAACAATAACCAGTATTAATAAACACAGGACAGAGAATAACGAAAGAGAGGAATAACAATAACCAGTATTAATAAACATGGGACAGAGAACAGAGAAGAACGAAAGAGAGGAATAACAATAACCAGTATAAATAAACTCAGGACAGAGAAGAGAGGAATAACAATAACCAGTATAAATAAACACAGGACAGAGAACAGAGAAGAACGAAAGAGAGGAATAACAATAACCAGTATAAATAAACACAGGACAGAGGACAGAGAAGAACGAAAGAGAGGAATAACAATAACCAGTATAAATAAACACAGGACAGAGAAGAACGAAAGAGAGGAATAACAATAACCAGTATAAATAAACACAGGACAGAGAACAGAGAAGAACGAAAGAGAGGAATAACAATAACCAGTATAAATAAACACAGGACAGAGGACAGAGAAGAGAGGAATAACAATAACCAGTATTAATAAACATGGGACAGAGAACAGAGAAGAACGAAAGAGAGGAATAACAATAACCAGTATTAATAAACATGGGACAGAGAACAGAGAAGAACGAAAGAGAGGAATAACAATAACCAGTATAAATAAACACAGGACAGAGAAGAACGAAAGAGAGGAATAACAATAACCAGTATAAATAAACACAGGACAGAGAAGAGAGGAATAACAATAACCAGTATAAATAAACACAGGACAGAGGACAGAGAAGAGAGGAATAACAATAACCAGTATAAATAAACACAGGACAGAGAAGAGAGGAATAACAATAACCAGTATTAATAAACATGGGACAGAGAAGAACGAAAGAGAGGAATAACAATAACCAGTATTAATAAACATGGGACAGAGAACAGAGAAGAACGAAAGAGAGGAATAACAATAACATTACACATTTTACACATTTAAGTCATTTAGCAGACGCTCTTATCCAGAGCGACTTACAAATTGGTGCTTTCACCTTATGACATCCAGTGGAACAGCCACTTTACAATAGTGCATCTAGGTCTTTTAAGGGGGAGGTGGAGAAGGATTACTTTATCCTATCCTAGGTATTCCTTAAAGAGGTGGGGTTTCAGGTGTCTCCGGAAGGTGGTGATTGACTCCGCTGTCCTGGCGTCGTGAGGGAGTTTGTTCCACCATTGGGGGGCCAGAGCAGCGAACAGTTTTGACTGGGCTGAGCGGGAACTGTACTTCCTCAGTGGTAGGGAGGCGAGCAGGCCAGAGGTGGATGAACGCAGTGCCCTTGTTTGGGTGTAGGGCCTGATCAGAGCCTGGAGGTACTGAGGTGCCGTTCCCCTCACAGCTCCGTAGGCAAGCACCATGGTCTTGTAGCGGATGCGAGCTTCAACTGGAAGCCAGTGGAGAGAGCGGAGGAGCGGGGTGACGTGAGAGAACTTGGGAAGGTTGAACACCAGACGGGCTGCGGCGTTCTGGATGAGTTGTAGGGGTTTAATGGCACAGGCAGGAGCCCAGCCAACAGCGAGTTGCAGTAATCCAGACGGGAGATGACAAGTGCCTGGATTAGGACCTGCGCCGCTTCCTGTGTGAGGCAGGGTCGTACTCTGCGGATGTTGTAGAGCATGAACCTACAGGAACGGGCCACCGCCTTGATGTTATTTGAGAACGACAGGGTGTTGTCCAGGATCACGCCAAGGTTCTTAGCGCTCTGGGACGAGGACACAATGGAGTTGTCAACCGTGATGGCGAGATCATGGAACGGGCAGTCCTTCCCCGGGAGGAAGAGCAGCTCCGTCTTGCCGAGGTTCAGCTTGAGGTGATGATCCGTCATCCACACTGATATGTCTGCCAGACATGCAGAGATGCGATTCGCCACCTGGTCGTCAGAAGGGGGAAAGGAGAAGATTAATTGTGTGTCGTCTGCATAGCAATGATAGGAGAGACCATGTGAGGTTATGACAGAGCCAAGTGACTTGGTGTATAGCGAGAATAGGAGAGGGCCTAGAACAGAGCCCTGGGGGACACCAGTGGTGAGAGCACGTGGTGAGGAGACGGATTCTCGCCACACCACCTGGTAGGAGTGACCTGTCAGGTAGGACGCAATCCAAGCGTGGGCCGCGCCGGAGATGCCCAACTCGGAGAGGGTGGAGAGGAGGATCTGATGGTTCACAGTATCGAAGGCAGCCGATAGGTCTAGAAGGATGAGAGCAGAGGAGAGAGAGTTAGCTTTAGCAGTGCGGAGCGCCTCCGTGATACAGAGAAGAGCAGTCTCAGTTGAATGACTAGTCTTGAAACCTGACTGATTTGGATCAAGAAGGTCATTCTGAGAGAGATAGCGGGAGAGCTGGCCAAGGACGGCACGTTCAAGAGTTTTGGAGAGAAAAGAAAGAAGGGATACTGGTCTGTAGTTGTTGACATCGGAGGGATCGAGTGTAGGTTTTTCAGAAGGGGTGCAACTCTCGCTCTCTTGAAGACGGGAGGGACGTAGCCAGCGGTCAGGGATGAGTTGATGAGCGAGGTGAGGTAAGGGAGAAGGTCACCGGAGATGGTCTGGAGAAGAGAGGAGGGGATAGGGTCAAGCGGGCAGGTTGTTGGGCGGCCGGCCGTCACAAGACGCGAGATGTCATCTGGAGAGAGAGGGGAGAAAGAGGTCAGAGCACAGGGTAGGGCAGTGTGAGCAGAACCAGCGGTGTCGTTTGACTTAGCAAGCGAGGATCGGATGTCGTCGACCTTCTTTTCAAAATGGTTGACGAAGTCATCTGCAGAGAGGGAGGAGGGGGAGGGGAGGAGGATTCAAGAGGGAGGAGAAGGTGGCAAAGAGCTTCCTAGGGTTAGAGGCAGATGCTTGGAATTTAGAGTGGTAGAAAGTGGCTTTAGCAGCAGAGACAGAGGAGGAAAATGTAGAGAGGAGGGAGTGAAAGGATGCCAGGTCCGCAGGGGAGGCGGTTTTCCTCCATTTCCGCTCGGCTGCCTGGAGCCCTGTTCTGTGAGCTCGCAATGAGTCGTCGAGCCACGGAGCGGGAGGGGAGGACCGAGCCGGCCTGGAGGATAGGGGACATAGAGAGTCAAAGGATGCAGAAAGGGAGGAGAGGAGGGTTGAGGAGGCAGAATCAGGAGATAGGTTGGAGAAGGTTTGAGCAGAGGGAAGAGATGATAGGATGGAAGAGGAGAGAGTAGCGGGGGGGAGAGAGAGCGAAGGTTGGGACGGCGCGATACCATCCAGTAGGGGCAGTGTGGGAAGTGTTGGATGAGAGCGAGAGGAAAAAAGGATACAAGGTAGTGGTCGGAGACTTGGAGGGGAGTTGCAATGAGGTTAGTGGAGGAACAGCATCTAGTAAAGATGAGGTCGAGCGTATTGCCTGCCTTGTGAGTAGGGGGGGAAGGTGAGAGGGTGAGGTCAAAAGAGGAGAGGAGTGGAAAGAAGGAGGCAGAGAGGAATGAGTCAAAGGTAGACGTGGGGAGGTTAACGTCGCCCAGAACTGTGAGAGGTGAGCCGTCCTCAGGAAAGGAGCTTATCAAGGCATCAAGCTCATTGATGAACTCTCCGAGGGAACCTGGAGGGCGATAAATGATAAGGATGTTAAGCTTGAAAGGGCTGGTAACTGTGACAGCATGGAATTCAAAGGAGGCGATAGACAGATGGGTAAGGGGAGAAAGAGAGAATGACCACTTGGGAGAGATGAGGATCCCGGTGCCACCACCCCGCTGACCAGAAGCTCTCGGGGTGTGCGAGAGCACGTGGGCGGACGAAGAGAGAGCAGTAGGAGTAGCGGTGTTGTCTGTGGTGATCCATGTTTCCGTCAGAGCCAAGAAGTCGAGGGACTGGAGGGAGGCATAGGCTGAGATGAACTCTGCCTTGTTGGCCGCAGATCGGCAGTTCCAGAGGCTACCGGAGACCTGGAACTCCACGTGGGTCGTGCGCGCTGGGACCACCAGATTAGGGTGGCTGCGGCCATGCGGTGTGGAGCGTTTGTATGGTCTGTGCAGAGAGGAGAGAACAGGGATAGACAGACACATAGTTGACAGGCTAGAGAAGAGGCTACGCTAATGCAGAGGAGATTGGAATGACAAGTGGACTACACGTCTCGAATGTTCAGAAAGTTAAGCTTACGTAGCAAGAATCTAATTGACTAAAATGATTAAAATGATAGAGTACTGATGGGGTAGGCTAGCTGCGTTGTTGACACTACCCTAATCAAGTCGTACCGTTGAGTGTGAAGTTTCTACAATGCTGCTTTTCGGGAGCTAGCTGGCTAGCTAGCAGTGTTGGTTACGTACGTTGCGTTAGGAGAACGACAATAGCTGGCTAGCTAACCTAGAAAATCGCTCTAGACTACACAATTATCTTTGAAACAAAGACGGCTATGTAGCTAACTATGTAGCTAGCTACGACCAAACAAATCACACCGTTGGGACTGTAATGAAATGAAATGAAAAAGTGATACTACCTGTGGAGCGACGCGGAATGCGACCGGAATGCGAAAGTTCTATTCAGTAGACGTTGGCTGGCTATAACCAGTATAAATAAACACAGGACAGAGAAGAACGAAAGAGAGGATTAACAATAACCAGTATAAATAAACACAGGACAGAGGACAGAGAAGAACGAAAGAGAGGAATAACAATAACCAGTATAAATAAACACAGGACAGAGAAGAACGAAAGAGAGCAATAACAATAACCAGTATAAATAAACACAGGACAGAGAAGAACGAAAGAGAGGATTAACAATAACCAGTATAAATAAACACAGGACAGAGAAGAACGAAAGAGAGGAATAACAATAACCAGTATTAATAAACATGGGACAGAGAACAGAGAAGAACGAAAGAGAGGAATAACAATAACCAGTATAAATAAACACAGGACAGAGAACAGAGAAGAACGAAAGAGAGGAATAACAATAACCAGTATAAATAAACACAGGACAGAGAACAGAGAAGAACGAAAGAGAGGAATAACAATAACCAGTATAAATAAACACAGGACAGAGAACAGAGAAGAACGAAAGAGAGGAATAACAATAACCAGTATAAATAAACAGAGGACAGAGAAGAACGAAAGAGAGGAATAACAATAACCAGTATAAATAAACACAGGACAGAGAAGAACGAAAGAGAGGAATAACAATAACCAGTATAAATAAACACAGGACAGAGAAGACAGGAATAACAATAACCAGTATAAATAAACACAGGACAGAGGACAGAGAAGAGAGGAATAACAATAACCAGTATAAATAAACACAGGACAGAGAAGAACGAAAGAGAGGAATAACAATAACCAGTATAAATAAACACAGGACAGAGAAGAACGAAAGAGAGGAATAACAATAACCAGTATAAATAAACACGGGACAGAGAAGAACGAAAGAGAGGAATAACAATAAACACAGGACAGAGAAGAACGAAAGAGAGGAATAACAATAACCAGTATTAATAAACATGGGACAGAGAAGAACGAAAGAGAGGAATAACAATAAACACAGGACAGAGAAGAACGAAAGAGAGGAATAACAATAACCAGTATTAATAAACACAGGACAGAGAAGAACGAAAGAGAGGAATAACAATAACCAGTACAAATAAACACGGGACAGAGAAGAGAGGAATAACAATAAACACAGGACAGAGAAGAACGAAAGAGAGGAATAACAATAACCAGTATTAATAAACACAGGACAGAGAAGAACGAAAGAGAGGAATAACAATAAACAGTATTAATAAACATGGGACAGAGAAGAACGAAAGAGAGGAATAACAATAACCAGTATTAATAAACACAGGACAGAGGACAGAGAAGAGAGGAATAACAATAACCAGTATAAATAAACAGAGGACAGAGAAGAACGAAAGAGAGGAATAACAATAAACAGTATAAATAAACACAGGACAGAGAAGAACGAAAGAGAGGAATAACAATAACCAGTATAAATAAACACAGGACAGAGAAGAACGAAAGAGAGGAATAACAATAACCAGTATAAATAAACACGGGACAGAGAAGAACGAAAGAGAGGAATAACAATAAACACAGGACAGAGAAGAACGAAAGAGAGGAATAACAATAACCAGTATAAATAAACACGGGACAGAGAAGAACGAAAGAGAGGAATAACAATAAACACAGGACAGAGAAGAACGAAAGAGAGGAATAACAATAACCAGTATTAATAAACACAGGACAGAGAAGAACGAAAGAGAGGAATAACAATAACCAGTATAAATAAACACGGGACAGAGAAGAACGAAAGAGAGGAATAACAATAAACACAGGACAGAGAAGAACGAAAGAGAGGAATAACAATAACCAGTATAAATAAACACGGGACAGAGAAGAACGAAAGAGAGGAATAACAATAAACACAGGACAGAGAAGAACGAAAGAGAGGAATAACAATAACCAGTATAAATAAACACAGGACAGAGGACAGAGAAGAACGAAAGAGAGGAATAACAATAAACAGTATAAATGAACACAGGACAGAGGACAGAGAATAACTAAAGAGAGGAATAACAATAACCAGTATAAATAAACACAGGACAGAGAAGAACGAAAGAGAGCAATAACAATAACCAGTATAAATAAACACAGGACAGAGAAGAACGAAAGAGAGCAATAACAATAACCAGTATAAATAAACACAGGACAGAGAAGAACGAAAGAGAGAAATAACAATAACCAGTATAAATAAACACAGGACAGAGAAGAACGAAAGAGAGCAATAACAATAACCAGTATAAATAAACACAGGACAGAGAAGAACGAAAGAGAGCAATAACAATAACCAGTATAAATAAACACAGGACAGAGAAGAACGAAAGAGAGCAATAACAATAACCAGTATAAATAAACACAGGACAGAGAAGAACGAAAGAGAGGAATAACAATAAACACAGGACAGAGAAGAACGAAAGAGAGGAATAACAATAGCCAGTATAAATAAACACAGGACAGAGAAGAACGAAAGAGAGGAATAACAATAACCAGTATTAATAAACACAGGACAGAGAAGAACGAAAGAGAGGAATAACAATAACCAGTATAAATAAACACAGGACAGAGAACAGAGAAGAACGAAAGAGAGGAATAACAATAAACAGTATAAATGAACACAGGACAGAGGACAGAGAAGAACTAAAGAGAGGAATAACAATAACCAGTATAAATAAACACGGGACAGAGAAGAACGAAAGAGAGGAATAACAATAACCAGTATAAATAAACACAGGACAGAGAAGAACGAAAGAGAGGAATAACAATAACCAGTATAAATAAACACAGGACAGAGAAGAGAGGAATAACAATAACCAGAATAAATAAACACAGGACAGAGAAGAGAGGAATAACAATAACCAGTATAAATAAACACAGGACAGAGAAGAACGAAAGAGAGGAATAACAATAAACACAGGACAGAGAAGAACGAAAGAGAGGAATAACAATAACCAGTATAAATAAACACAGGACTGAGGACAGAGAAGAACGAAAGAGAGGAATAACAATAACCAGTATAAATAAACACAGGACAGAGAAGAACGAAAGAGAGGAATAACAATAAATAAACACAGGACAGAGGACAGAGAAGAACGAAAGAGAGGAATAACAATGAACACGGAACAGAGAAGAACGAAAGAGAGGAATAACAATAACCAGTATAAATAAACAGAGGACAGAGAAGAACGAAAGAGAGGAATAACAATAACCAGTATAAATAAACACAGGACAGAGAACAGAGAAGAACGAAAGAGAGGAATAACAATAAACAGTATAAATGAACACAGGACAGAGGACAGAGAAGAACTAAAGAGAGGAATAACAATAACCAGTATAAATAAACACGGGACAGAGAAGAACGAAAGAGAGGAATAACAATAACCATTATAAATAAACACGGGACGGAGAAGAACGAAAGAGAGGAATAACAATAACCAGTATAAATAAACACAGGACAGAGAAGAACGAAAGAGAGGAATAACAATAACCAGTATAAATAAACACAGGACAGAGGACAGAGAAGAGAGGAATAACAATAACCAGTATAAATAAACACAGGACAGAGAAGAGAGGAATAACAATAACCAGTATAAATAAACACAGGACAGAGAAGAACGAAAGAGAGGAATAACAATAACCAGTATAAATAAACACAGGACTGAGGACAGAGAAGAACGAAAGAGAGGAATAACAATAACCAGTATAAATAAACACAGGACTGAGGACAGAGAAGAACGAAAGAGAGGAATAACAATAACCAGTATAAATAAACACAGGACTGAGGACAGAGAAGAACGAAAGAGAGGAATAACAATAACCAGTATAAATAAACACAGGACAGAGGACAGAGAAGAACGAAAGAGAGGAATAACAATAAACACAGGACAGAGAAGAACGAAAGAGAGGAATAACAATAACCAGTATAAATAAACACAGGACTGAGGACAGAGAAGAACGAAAGAGAGGAATAACAATAACCAGTATAAATAAACACAGGACAGAGGACAGAGAAGAACGAAAGAGAGGAATAACAATAACCAGTATAAATAAACACAGGACAGAGGACAGAGAAGAACGAAAGAGAGGAATAACAATAAACACGGAACAGAGAAGAACGAAAGAGAGGAATAACAATAACCAGTATAAATAAACAGAGGACAGAGAAGAACGAAAGAGAGGAATAACAATAACCAGTACAAATAAACACAGGACAGAGAAGAAGAGAGGAATAACAGTATAAATAAACACAGGACAGAGACAGAGAAGAACGAAAGAGAGGAATAACAATAACCAGTATAAATAAACACAGGACAGAGAAGAAGAACAGTATAAATAAAAAGAGAGGAATAACAATAACCAGTATAAATAAACACAGGACAGAGAAGAACGAAAGAGAGGAATAACAATAACCAGTATAAATAAACACAGGACAGAGAAGAACGAAAGAGAGGAATAACAATAACCAGTATAAATAAACACAGGACAGAGAAGAGAAGAACAGGAGAAAGAGAGGAATAACAATAACCAGTATAAATAAACACAGGACAGAGAAGAACGAAAAGAGAGGAAATAACAATAACCAGTATAAATAAATAAACACGAGGACAGAGAAGAATGAAAGAGAGGAATAACAATAAACACAGGACAGAGAAGAACGAAAGAGAGGAATAACAATAACCAGTATAAATAAACACAGGACAGAGAAGAAAGAGAGGAATAACAATAAACACAGGACAGAGAAGAAACGAAAGAGAGGAATAACAATAACCAGTATAAATAAACACAGGACAGAGAAGAACGAAAGAGAGGAATAACAATAACCAGTATAAATAAACACAGGACAGAGAAGACGAAAAGAGAGAGGAATAACAATAAACACAGGACAGAGAAGAGCGAAAGAGAGGAATAACAATAACCAGTATAAATAAACACAGGACAGAGAAGAGAAGAAAGAGAATAACAATAAACACAGGACAGAGAAGAACGAAAGAGAGGAATAACAATAACCAGTATTAATAAACACAGGACAGTGAAGAACTAAAAGAGAGGAATAACAATACCAGTATAAATAACACAGGACACAGGACAGAGTATAAATAAAACAGGACAGAGAGAGCAATAACAATAACCAGTATAAATAAACACAGGACAGAGGACAGAGAAGAAAGAAAAAGAGGAATAACAATAAACAGTATAAATAAACACAGGACAGAGGACAGAGAAGAACTAAAGAGAGGAATAACAATAACCAGTATAAATAAACACAGGACAGAGAAGAGAAGAAAAGAGAGGAATAACAATAACCAGTATAAATAAACACAGGACAGAGGACAGAGAAGAAGAGAGGAATAACAATAACCAGTATAAATAAACACAGGACAGAGACAGAGAACGAAAGAGAGGAATAGGAATAACAATAAATAAACAGGACAGAGAGAGAAGAACGAAAGAGAGGAATAACAATAACCAGTATAAATAAACACAGGACAGAGACAGAGAAGAACGAAAGAGAGGAATAACAATAACCAGTATAAATAAACACAGGACAGAGAACAGAGAAGAACGAAAGAGAGGAATAACAATAAACAGTATAAATAAACACAGGACAGAGGAGAAGAAGAACTAAAAGAGAGGAATAACAATAACCAGTATAAATAAACATGGGACAGAGAAGACAGAGGAATAACAATAACCAGTATAAATAAACACAGGACAGAGGAAAGAATAACAATAACCAGTATAAATAAACACAGGACAGA
>NW_027040221.1:47500-72669 GCF_034236695.1 Oncorhynchus nerka | reverse complement strand
CCTCTCTTTCGTTCTTCTCTGTCCTCTGTCCCATGTTTATTAATACTGGTTATTGTTATTCCTCTCTTTCGTTCTTCTCTGTCCTGTGTTTATTTATACTGGTTATTGTTATTCCTCTCTTTCTGTTCTTCTCTGTCCTGTGTTTATTTATTTATACTGGTTATTGTTATTCCTCTCTTTCTCTTCTCTGTCCTGTGTTTATTTATACTGGTTATTGTTATTCCTCTCTTTTCGCTTCTTCTCTGTCCTGTGTTTATTTATACTGGTTATTGTTATTCCTCTCTTTCGTTCTTCTCTGTCCCATGTTTATTTATACTGGTTATTGTTATTCCTCTCTTTCGTTCTTCTCTGTTCTCTGTCCCATGTTTATTAATACTGGTTATTGTTATTCCTCTCTTTCATTCTTCTCTGTCCTGTCCTGTGTTTATTTATACTGGTTATTGTTATTCCTCTCTTTCGTTCTTCTCTGTTCTCTGTCCTGTGTTTATTTATACTGGTTATTTATTCCTCTCTTTCGTTCTTCTCCTCTGTCCTGTGTTTATTTATACTGGTTATTGTTATTCCTCTCTTTCGTTCTTCTTCTCTGTCCTGTGTTTATTTATACTGGTTATTGTTATTCCTCTCTTTTTCTTCTCTTCTCTGTCCTGTGTTTATTTATACTGGTTATTGTTATTCCTCTCTTTCGTTCTTCTCTGTCCTGTGTTTATTTATACTGGTTATTGTTATTCCTCTCTTTCGTTCTTCTCTGTCCTGTGTTTATTTATACTGGTTATTATTATTCCTCTCTTCGGTCTTCTCTGTCCTGTTTCATTTATACTGGTGAACTCAGTCATCTCAACTAACAGGCTGAAGGGTGTGTTTATTTATACTGGTTATGTGTTATTGTCTGTGTGTGTTCTCTGTCCTGTGTCCTGTGTGTATTTATACTGGTTATTGTTATTCCTCTCTGTGTGTGTGTGTGTCTCTGTCCTGTGTGTATTTATACTGGTTATTCTTATTCAAACAAAATATTTGAGCGCTCTTTCTCTGTCCTCTAATCCTGTGTTTATTTATACTGGTTATTGTTATTCCTCTCTTTCATGATTCTGTCTGATCCTGTGTTTATTTATACTGGTGTTTGTTATTCAAATCTTAGATTCTTCTTCCTGTGTTTAATTTCTTAGATTCTTATATTCTTAGATTCTTATATTCTTCACTCTGGCCTGTCTGTTTCAGATGGGAGGTTAATAGGTCATCTTCTGTCTGATCACAGGTTATATAGGTCATGATTCTGTGTGTCACAGGTTATGTGTCATGATTCTGTCTGATCACAGCTTATATAGGTGTGTTCTGTCTGATCTGTGTGTGTGTATGGTCATGATTCTGTCTGATCACAGCTTATATAGGTCATGATTCTGTCTGATCACAGCTTATATAGGTCATGATTCTCTCTGATCACAGAATATATAGGTCATGATTCTCTATGATCACAGGATATATAGGTCATGTTTGTCTTCAAATACTTAGATTCTTAGATTCTTATATTCTTAGATTCTTAATTTCTTAGATTCTTATATTCTTAGATTCTTATATTCTTCACTCTGGCCTGTCTGGAGTGTCAGATGGGAGGGTTTGCAGTTTTGGGACTACTGGTTCATTAAACCAGTCAAGCTCAATCAAGCGCTCAGAGTGTATTTCATATTACAGAACCCAGTTTAATTAGCAGAGTGTATTTCATATTACAGAACCCAGTTTAATTAGCAGAGTGTATTTCATATTACAGAACCCAGTTTAATTAGCAGAGTGTATTTCATGTTACAGAACCCAGTTTAATTAGCAGAACAGTTCATGTTACAGAACCCAGTTTAATTAGCAGAGTGTATTTCATGTTATTCCCAGTTTAATTAGCAGAATATACAGTTCATATTACAGAACCCAGTTTAATTAGCAGAGTGTATTTCATGTTACAGAACCCAGTTTAATTAACTTAGAGTGTATTACAGAACCCAGTTTAATTAGCAGAGTGTATTTCATATTACAGAACCCAGTTTAATTAGCAGAGTGTATTTCATGTTACAGAACCTGTTTAATTAGCAGAGTGTATTTCATGTTACAGAAACCCAGTTTAATTAGCAGAGTGTATTTCATGTTACAGAACCAGTTTAATTAGCAGAGTGTATTTCATGTTACAGAACCCAGTTTAATTAGCAGAGTTTATTTCATATTACAGAACCCAGTTTAATTAGCAGAGTGTATTTCATGTTACAGAACCCAGTTTAATTAGCAGAGTGTATTTCATATTACAGAACCCAGTTTAATTAGCAGAGTGTATTTCATATTACAGAACCCAGTTTAATTAGCAGAGTGTATTTCATATTACAGAACCCAGTTTAATTAGCAGAGTGTATTTCATATTACAGAACCCAGTTTAATTAGCAGAGTGTATTTCATATTACAGAACCCAGTTTAATTAGCAGAGTGTATTTCATATTACAGAACCCAGTTTAATTAGCAGAGTGTATTTCATATTACAGAACCCAGTTTAATTAGCAGAGTGTATTTCATATTACAGAACCCAGTTTAATTAGCAGAGTGTATTTCATATTACAGAACCCAGTTTAATTAGCAGAGTGTATTTCATATTACAGAACCCAGTTTAATTAGCAGAGTGTATTTCATATTACAGAACCCAGTTTAATTAGCAGAGTGTATTTCATATTACAGAACCCAGTTTAATTAGCAGAGTGTATTTCATATTACAGAACCCAGTTTAATTAGCAGAACAGTTCATATTACAGAACCCAGTTTAATTAGCAGAGTGTATTTCATGTTACAGAACCCAGTTTAATTAACAGAGTATATATTTACAGAACCCAGTTTAATTAGCAGAGTGTATTTCATATTACAGAACCCAGTTTAATTAGCAGAGTGTATTTCATGTTACAGAACCCAGTTTAATTAGCAGAGTGTATTTCATGTTTTCATATTACAGAACCCAGTTTAATTAGCAGAGTGTATTTCATGTTACAGAACCCAGTTTAATTAGCAGAGTGTATTTCATGTTACAGAACCCAGTTTAATTAGCAGAGTGTATTTCATATTACAGAACCCAGTTTAATTAGCAGAGTGTATTTCATGTTACAGAACCCAGTTTAATTAGCAGAGTGTATTTCATGTTACAGAACCCAGTTTAATTAGCAGAGTGTATTTCATGTTACAGAACCCAGTTTAATTAGCAGAGTGTATTTCATATTTCAGAACCCAGTTTAATAATCAGAGTGTATTTCATATTACAGAACCCAGTTTAATTAGCAGAGTGTATTTCATATTACAGAACCCAGTTTAATTAGCAGAGTGTATTTCATATTACAGAACCCAGTTTAATTAGCAGAGTGTATTTCATATTACAGAACCCAGTTTAATTAACAGAGTGTATTTCATATTACAGAACCCAGTTTAATTAGCAGAGTGTATTTCATATTACAGAACCCAGTTTAATAATCAGAGTGTATTTCATATTACAGAACCCAGTTTAATTAGCAGAGTGTATTTCATATTACAGAACCCAGTTTAATTAGCAGAGTGTATTTCATATGACAGAACCCAGTTTAATTAACAGAGTGTATTTCATATTACAGAACAGTTTAATAATCAGAGTGTATTTCATATTACAGAACCCAGTTTAATAATCAGAGTGTATTTCATGTTACAGAACCCAGTTTAATAATCAGAGTGTATTTCATATTACAGAACCCAGTTTAATTAGCAGAGTGTATTTCATGTTACAGAACCCAGTTTAATTAGCAGAGTGTATTTCATATTACAGAACCCAGTTTAATTAGCAGAGTGTATTTCATATTACAGAACCCAGTTTAATTAGCAGAGTGTATTTCATGTTACAGAACCCAGTTTAATTAGCAGAGTGTATTTCATATTTCAGAACCCAGTTTAATAATCAGTGTATTTCATATTACAGAACCCAGTTTAATTAGCAGAGTGTATTTCATGTTACAGAACCCAGTTTAATTAGCAGAGTGTATTTCATGTTACAGAACCCAGTTTAATTAGCAGAGTGTATTTCATATTTCAGAACCCAGTTTAATAATCAGAGTGTATTTCATATTACAGAACCCAGTTTAATTAGCAGAGTGTATTTCATATTACAGAACCCAGTTTAATTAGCAGAGTGTATTTCATGTTACAGAACCCAGTTTAATTAGCAGAGTGTATTTCATATTACATAACCCAGTTTAATTAGCAGAGTGTATTTCATATTACAGAACCCAGTTTAATTAGCAGAGTGTATTTCATATTACAGAACCCAGTTTAATTAGCAGAGTGTATTTCATATTACAGAACCCAGTTTAATTAGCAGAGTGTATTTCATATTACAGAACCCAGTTTAATTAGCAGAGTGTATTTCATATTACAGAACCCAGTTTAATTAGCAGAGTGTATTTCATGTTACAGAACCCAGTTTAATTAGCAGAACAGTTCATATTACAGAACCCAGTTTAATTAGCAGAGTGTATTTCATGTTACAGAACCCAGTTTAATTAACAGAGTGTATTACAGAACCCAGTTTAATTAGCAGAGTGTATTTCATATTACAGAACCCAGTTTAATTAGCAGAGTGTATTTCATGTTACAGAACCCAGTTTAATTAGCAGAGTGTATTTCATATTACAGAACCCAGTTTAATTAGCAGAGTGTATTTCATATTACATAACCCAGTTTAATTAGCAGAGTGTATTTCATATTACAGAACCCAGTTTAATTAGCAGAGTGTATTTCATGTTACAGAACCCAGTTTAATTAGCAGAGTGTATTTCATATTACAGAACCCAGTTTAATTAGCAGAGTGTATTTCATATTACAGAACCCAGTTTAATTAGCAGAGTGTATTTCATATTACAGAACCCAGTGTAATTAATGGGGCTTTAAAAAGTTTTCAGAGTGTATTTCATATTACATAACCCAGTTTAATTAGCAGAGTGTATTTCATATTACAGAACCCAGTTTAATTAGCAGAGTGTATTTCATATTACAGAACCCAGTTTAATTAGAGAGTGTTTCATTTCAGGGAGTTTAATTACAGAGTGTACTGTTACACTTCACCCAGTTTAATTAGCAGAGTGTATTTCATGGCTTACAGAACAGAACCCCAATTAGCACACCTTCAATTACAGAACCCAGTTTAATTAGCAGAGTGTATTTCATTTACAGAACCCAGTTTAATTAGCAGAACAGTTCATATTACAGAACCCAGTTTAATTAGCAGAGTGTATTTCATGTTACAGAACCCAGTTTAATTAACAGAGTGTATTGTGAACCCAGTTTAATTAGCAGGTGTATTTCATATTACAGAACCCAGTTTAATTAGCAGAGTGTATTTCATATTACAGAACCCAGTTTAATTAGGACCTATTTCATGTTACAGAACCCAGTTTAATTAGCAGTGTATTTCATGTCTCTCTCTCTACAGCCGTATTTCATGTTACAGAACCCAGTTTAATTAGCAAGTGTATTTCATGTTACAGAACCCAGTTTAATTAGGTTGTATTTCATGTTACAGAACAGTTTAATTAGCAGAGTGTATTTCATGTTACAGAATATAGTTTAATTAGCAGACTATTTCATGTTACAGAACCCAGTTTAATTAGCAGAGTGTATTTCATGTTACAGAACCCAGTTTAATTAGCAAGTGTATTTCATATTACAGAACCCAGTTTAATTAGCAGAGTGTATTTCATATTACAGAACCCAGTTTAATTATAGTGTATTTCATAGAACCCAGTTTAATTAGCAGAGTGTACCCAGTTTAATTAGCAGAGTGTATTTCATATTACAGAACCCAGTTTAATTAGCAGAGTGTATTTCATATTACAGAACCCAGTTTAATTAGCAGAGTGTAAACATATTACAGAACCCAGTTTAATTAGCAGAGTGTATTTCATATTACAGAACCCAGTTTAATTAGCAGAGTGTATTTCATATTACAGAACCCAGTTTAATTAGCAGAGTGTATTTCATGTTACAGAACCCAGTTTAATTAACAGAGTGTATTACAGAACCCAGTTTAATTAGCAGAGTGTATTTCATATTACAGAACAGTTTAATTAGCAGAGTGTATTTCATGTTACAGAACCCAGTTTAATTAGCAGAGTGTATTTCATGTTACAGAACCCAGTTTAATTAGCAGAGTGTATTTCATGTTACAGAACCCAGTTTAATTAACGCAAGTGTATTTCATGTTACAAACCCAGTTTAATTATCAGAGTGTATTTCATATTACAGAACCCAGTTTAATTAGCAGAGTGTATTTCATGTTACAGAACCCAGTTTAATTAGCAGAGTGTATTTCATGTTACAGAACCCAGTTTAATTAGCAGAGTGTATTTCATATTACAGAACCCAGTTTAATTAGGCAGAGTGTATTTCATATTTCAGAACCCAGTTTAATAATCAGAGTGTATTTCATATTACAGAACCCAGTTTAATTAGCAGAGTGTGTTTCATATTACAGAACCCAGTTTAATTAGCAGAGTGTATTTCATATTACAGAACCCAGTTTAATTAGCAGAGTGTATTTCATATGACAGAACCCAGTTTAATTAACAGAGTGTATTTCATATGACAGAACCCAGTTTAATTAGCAGAGTGTATTTCATATTACAGAACCCAGTTTAATTAGCAGAGTGTATTTCATATTACAGAACCCAGTTTAATTAGCAGAGTGTATTTCATATGACAGAACCCAGTTTAATTAACAGAGTGTATTTCATATGACAGAACCCAGTTTAATAATCAGAGTGTATTTCATATGACAGAACCCAGTTTAATTAGCAGAGTGTATTTCATATTACAGAACCCAGTTTAATTAGCAGAGTGTATTTCATGTTACAGAACCCAGTTTAATTAGCAGAGTGTATTTCATATTACAGAACCCAGTTTAATTAGCAGAGTGTATTTCATATTACAGAACCCAGTTTAATTAGCAGAGTGTATTTCATGTTACAGAACCCAGTTTAATTAGCAGAGTGTATTTCATATTTCAGAACCCAGTTTAATAATCAGAGTGTATTTCATATTACAGAACCCAGTTTAATTAGCAGAGTGTATTTCATGTTACAGAACCCAGTTTAATTAGCAGAGTGTATTTCATGTTACAGAACCCAGTTTAATTAGCAGAGTGTATTTCATATTTCAGAACCCAGTTTAATAATCAGAGTGTATTTCATATTACAGAACCCAGTTTAATTAGCAGAGTGTGTTTCATATTACAGAACCCAGTTTAATTAGCAGAGTGTATTTCATATTACAGAACCCAGTTTAATTAGCAGAGTGTATTTCATATGACAGAACCCAGTTTAATTAACAGAGTGTATTTCATGTTACAGAACCCAGTTTAATAATCAGAGTGTATTTCATATTACAGAACCCAGTTTAATTAGCAGAGTGTATTTCATGTTACAGAACCCAGTTTAATTAGCAGAGTGTATTTCATATTACAGAACCCAGTTTAATTAGCAGAGTGTATTTCATATTACAGAACCCAGTTTAATTAGCAAGTGTATTTCATGTTACAGAACCCAGTTTAATTAGCAGAGTGTATTTCATATTACAGAACCCAGTTTAATTAGCAGAGTGTATTTCATATTACAGAACCCAGTTTAATTAGCAGAGTGTATTTCATGTTACAGAACCCAGTTTAATTAGCAGAGTGTATTTCATGTTACAGAACCCAGTTTAATTAGCAGAGTGTATTTCATGTTACAGAACCCAGTTTAATTAGCATAGTGTATTTCATATTTCAAACCCAGTTTAATTAGCAGAGTGTATTTCATATTTCAGAACCCAGTTTAATAATCAGAGTGTATTTCATATTACAGAACCCAGTTTAATTAGCAGAGTGTATTTCATATTACAGAACCCAGTTTAATTAGCAGAGTGTATTTCATATTACAGAACCCAGTTTAATTAGCAGAGTGTATTTCATATTACAGAACCCAGTTTAATTAACAGAGTGTATTTCATATGACAGAACCCAGTTTAATTAGCAGAGTGTATTTCATATTACAGAACCCAGTTTAATTAGCAGAGTGTATTTCATGTTCTATATGAGGAGGTAATAAAATAAGGGGCTTTAAAAAGATTTTCTGAGAGTCAATTAGTTCTCGTATAATTATGGATCTCCAGAGGGTAGTGAGGTCTGCACAACGCACACACACACACACACACACACACACACACACACACACACACACACACACACACACACACACACACACACAACACACACACACATCGACACCCAGAAACACATTTTTTTATGCAAACATGAATCTCAACAAACCGGCAAAGCTTCACATGGACTTGTGATTAGGTAGTTTGTAACACACACACACACACACACAGTGAGAAAAATTTGACAGCACTCAGTGATACACACACACATTCAGTGAAAAACAAATGGCACACACACACACACACACCTCGGGCATCGCCTTGGTCTTGTTAGCGGCGGTCACTGGAGAATGAACTTAATTAAGACTACATGTGATATTTAGCCACTTACAACCATAACCACACACACACACACACACACACACACACACACACACACACACACACACACACACACACACACACACACACACACACACACACACACACACACACACACACACACTAATGAGAGAGATCCAACCACACTCTCCTGTCCTTCTTCTCAATAACTTCATCAGGCCTCTCTACAACTCCCCCTGTACCTCCAACACCTACACCTCTCTACAACACCCCTGTACCTCCAACACGTACACACCTCTCTCTCTCTCTACAACACCCCCTGTACCTCCAACACGTAGTTCTCTCCCTCTCTACAACACCCCTGTACCTCCAACACGTACACCTCTCTCTCTCTCTACAACACCCCCTGTAACTCCAACATGTAACCTCTCTCTCTCTCTACAACACCCCTGTACCTCCAACAAATAACACCTCTCTCTCTCTCTACAACACCCCTGTAACTCCAACACGTACACCTCTCTCTCTCTCTCTCTCTCTACAACACCCCCTGTACCTCCAACACGTACACCTCTCTCTCTCTCTACAACACCCCTGTATCTCCAACACGTACACCTCTCTCTCTCTCTACAACACCCCTGTACCTCCAACACGTACACCTCTCTACAGCAGCACCTCTCAACAACACCCCTGTCACCCTCTCTCTCACCAACCCCTCTCCCCCTCACCAACCCTCTCTCTCTCACCAACCCCTCTCTCACCAACCCCCTCTCTCACCAACCCCCTCTCCTCACCAACCCTCTCTGTCTCACCAACCCTCTCTCTCTCATCAACCCCTCTCTCTCACCAACCCCCTCTCCTCACCAACCCCCTCTCTCCCCTCTCCCTCACCAACCCTCTCTCTCTCACCAACCCCCTCTCTCTCACCAACCCCTCTCTCTCACCAACCCCCTCTCCCTCACCAACCCCTCTCTCCCCTCTCCCTCACCAACCCTCTCTCTCTCACCAACCCCTCTCCCTCACCAACCCCCTCTTTCCCCTCTCCTCTCACCAACCCTCTCTCTCTCACCAACCCCCTCTCCCTCACCAACCCCCTCTCTCCCCTCTCTCTCACCAACCCCCTCTCTCCCCTCTCTCTCACCAACCCCCTCTCTCTTTCAACAACACCCCCTGTCACCCTCTCTATCCCTCACAATCTCTCTACAACCCACAAATTGTAAATATTTCCCTACTGGGGCCTATTTATTGCCTTACCTCTCTCATCCTACCTCATTGGCTCACACTGTATATAGACTTGTTTCTACTGTATTATTGACTGTATGTTTGTTTTATTCCATGTGTAACTCTGTGTTGTTGTACGTGTTCTTGGCCGGGCAATTGAACTTGTTCTCAACTAGCCTACCTGGTTAAATATAGGTGTTCTCAACTGGCCTACCTGGTTAAATATAGGTGTTCTCAACTGGCCTACCTGGTTAAATAAAGGTGTTCTCAACTAGCCTACCTGGTTAAATAAAGGTGTTCTCAACTAGCCTACCTGGTTAAATAAAGGTGTTCTCAACTGGCCTACCTGGTTAAATAAAGGTGTTCTCAACTGGCCTACCTGGTTAAATAAAGGTGTTCTCAACTAGCCTACCTGGTTAAATAAAGGTGTTCTCAACTGGCCTACCTGGTTAAATAAAGGTGTTCTCAACTAGCCTACCTGGTTAAATAAAGGTGTTCTCAACTAGCATACCTGGTTAAATAAAGGTGTTCTCAACTAGCATACCTGGTTAAATAAAGGTGAAATTAAATTTCAAAAAAGGTGTCTCTCAACAACACCCCTGTCGCCCTCTCCATTCCTCACCATCTCCCAATAAAGGTAATCCGTTCCTCTCTCTCTCTCTCTCTCTCCATTCTCTCTCTCTCTCTCTCTGTCTCTCTGTCTCTGTCTCTCTGTCTCTCTCTCTCTCTGTGTGTCTCTCTCTCTCTCTGTGTCTCTCTCTCTCTCTCTCTCTCTCTCTCTCTTTCTCTCTCTCCCTCTCTCTCTCTCCCTCTCTCTCTCTCTCTCCTCATTTCATTCCTCTCCTCTTTCTTCCTCTACTCCTTAACACTGGACACTAAACAACACAGCAATCACTTCCTCTTCAAACCAGATCAAAGGGATTGTATTGAGGCAGAGTTAGATAATAAGATAGTGTAATACATTTGACATGACATGTAACTCACACACACACACACACACACATACACACACACACACACACAAAACGAAACCACACACACTAAACGAAACCACACACACACACAACGAAACCACACACACACACAATGAAACCACACACACACACACACTCAACCACACACACACACACACACACACACACACACACACACGAAACCACACACACACACACAAAACGAAACCACACACACACACACAAAAATGAAACCACACACACACACACAAATTAAACCACACACACACACAACACAAAACCACACACACACACACACACACACACACACACTCACACTCACTCACTCACTCACACACACACACACACACACATAATATCATTTTTTTCTTCTCTCCTTTTCTTTCTCCAGAGATTGAAATGTCTTCAGCTTCTTAGGTGTCTCTATTCTGCCCGTCACAAGTCACTGTTCTATTCTTAAAGAAGATGTGTGTTAAGGGAGATTTTTTCTGCTGTCAAGTGGAGGACGAAAAGAGAGAGGAGAGAGAGAGAGAGGAGAGAGGGAGAGAGAGAGAGGGGATGGGGATGGGGCTGAGACAGAGAGAGGAGAGGGGAGGGGGCCGAGACAGAGACAGAGAGAGAGAGAGAGAGAGAGAGAGAGAGAGAGAGAGAGAGAGAGAGAGAGAGAGAGAGAGAGAGAGAGAGAGAGAGAGAGAGAGAGAGAGAGAGAGAGAGAGAGAGAGAGAGGAGAGAGAGAGAGAGAGGGGAGAGAGAGAGAGAGAGAGAGAGGAGAGAGAGAGAGAGAGGGAGAGAGAGAGAGGAGGAGAGAGAGAGAGAGGAGGGGGCCGAGACAGAGAGAGGTGAAAAGAGAACGAGAGAGGAGGGGAGTGGAGGGGGCCGAGACAGAGAGAGGTGAAAAGAGAACGAGAGAGAGAGGTGTGAGAGAGAATGAGAGAGAGAGAGGGAGAGAGAGAGAGGTGTGAGAGAGAAGAGAGAGAGAGAGAGAGGAGGGGGGAGACAGAGAGAGATGAAAAGAGAACGAGAGAGAGAGGTGTGAGAGAGAGAGAGACAGAGAGGGGAGAGAGAGAGGTGTGAGAGAGAGAGGGGAGAGAGAGAGAGAGAGGGGGAGGGGGAGAAACAGAGAGAGGTGAAAGAGAGAACGAGAGAGAGAGGGGAGAGATAGAGGAGAGAGAGAGTTGAGAGAGAGAGGGTGTGAGAAAAGAGAGGGGGAAGAGACAGAGAGGTGAAAAGAGAACGAGAGAGAGAGGGAGAGAGAGAGAGAGAGTGTGAGAGAGAGAAGGGGGAAGAGACAGAGAGAGATGAAAAGAGAACGAGAGAGAGAGGGGAGAGAGAGAGAGAGAGAGGTGAAAAGAAAACGAGAGAGAGATGGGAGAGAGAGAGAGGTGTGTGAGAGAGAGGGGGAAGAGACAGAGAGAGGTGAAAAGAGAGCTAGAGAGGAGGGAGAGGAGGGAGAGAGGGGGCAGAGACAGAGAGAAGTGAAAAGAGAAAGGGAGAGAGAGGAGAGAGAGGGTAAGACAGAGAGGGTAAAAGAGACAGAGGGAGGAGGGAGTGAGAGAGAGAGAGGTGAAAAGAGAGAGAGAGAGAGAGGTGACAGAGAGAGACAGAGAGAAGAGGTGAAAAGAGAGAGAGAGAGAGAGAGAGAGGAGAGACAGAGACAGAGACAGAGAGAAGAGGTGAGAGAGAGAGAGAGAGAGAGAGACAGAGACAGAGACAGAGAGAAGAGGTGAAAAGAGAGAGAGAGAGAGAGAGAGACACAGAGAGAGAGGTGAAAAGAGAGAGAGAGAGAGAGAGACAGAGACAGAGAGAAGAGGTGAAAGAGAGAGGTGAGAGAGAGAGAGACAGACAGAGAAGGGTGAAAAGAGAGAGAGAGAGAGAGAGACAGAGAGAAGAGGTGAAAAGAGAGAGAGAGAGAGAGAGAGACAGAGACAGAGAGAAGAGGTGAAAAGAGAGAGAGAGAGAGAGACAGAGACAGAGACAGAGAGAAGAGGTGAAAAGAGAGAGAGAGACAGAGACAGAGAGAAGAGGTGAAAAGAGAGAGAGAGAGAGAGAGAGAGAGAGGTTCCTGGATAAATGTAGATAAACTCTACTTTTTTGTCTCAGGATACTATCCTCAACAGCAAAACCTTCAATCCAAAAGCACAATTCCATTTAAACCTTGATTTTAGATCACATGACCTGAATGGACTATTAAAACCAAGGATAAGCAAGAAAATAACTTCTAACAAACCAAAAAAAAACACAGAAGAAACACAGTGGATCCCGGTAAACCCTTCAGAAACAACACGGAGTCAGTCTGAACCTTCTAAAAATAAAAGACAATAATCTCCAGGGAATTTTGTTATATAGAGTTTATTTAATACAGCTACAAAGCACCTAGCTGCTAGAAAAGGGAAAACTGACCTGATTAATTAATTATATAGAGCTTAATTAATACAGCTACAAAGCACCAAGCTGATAGAAAAGGAAAAACTGACCTGATCAATTAATTATATAAGAGCTTAATTAATACAGCTACGAAGCACCAAGCTGAAAAACTGACGTGATCAATTAAACACTTTAAGTGTGAAGTGAGAGATGTGAAAACACTTGAGCCTAAACCATGTTGAGGAGAAAAACTCCTCCAGGACAATCCAGAGACGCTATTGGCTGACTGAAGGGTAGCGTCCTCTCCTATTGGCTGACTGCTACAAAGAGGTGGAATGGAAATAACCTCATTTCCCCACACAGACGGTCCTCTGGCAACGCGCACAGTGCTATAAGAGGACACTACCCTTCTGTACGGCACAGTGCTATAAGAGGACACTACCCTTCTGTACGGCACAGTGCTATAAGAGGACACTACCCTTCTGTACGGCACAGTGCTATAAGACACTACCCTTCTATACAGCACAGTGCTATAAGAGGACACTACCCTTCTGTACGGCACAGTGCTATAAGAGGACACTACCCTTCTGTACGGCACAGTGCTATAAGAGGACACTACCCTTCTGTACAGCACAGTGCTATAAGACACTACCCTTCTATACAGCACAGTGCTATAAGAGGACACTACCCTTCTGTACGGCACAGTGCTATAAGAGGACACTACCCTTCTGTACGGCACAGTGCTATAAGAGGACACTACCCTTCTGTACGGCACAGTGCTATAAGAGGACACTACCCTTCTATACAGCACAGTGCTATAAGAGGACACTACCCTTCTGTACGGCACAGTGCTATAAGAGGACACTACCCTTCTGTACGGCACAGTGCTATAAGACACTACCCTTCTATACAGCACAGTGCTATAAGAGAACACTACCCTTCTGTACGGCACAGTGCTATAAGACACTACCCTTCTATACAGCACAGTGCTATAAGAGGACACTACCCTTCTGTACGGCACAGTGCTATAAGAGGACACTACCCTTCTGTACGGCACAGTGCTATAAGACACTACCCTTCTATACAGCACAGGGCTATAAGAGGACACTACCCTTCTATACAGCACAGTGCTATAAGAGGACACTACCCTTCTGCACGGCACAGTGCTATAAGAGGACGGCACAGTGCTATAAGAGGACGCTACCCTTCTGCACGGCACAGTGCTATAAGAGGACGGCACAGTGCTATAAGAGGACGCTACCCTTCTGCACGGCACAGTGCTATAAGAGGACGCTACCCTTCTGCACGGCACAGTGCTATAAGAGGACGCTAACCTTCTGCACGGCACAGTGCTATAAGAGGACGGCACAGGGCTATAAGAGGACGCTACCCTTCTGCACGGCACAGTGCTATAAGAGGACGCTACCCTTCTGCACGGCACAGTGCTATAAGAGGACGCTACCCTTCTGCACGGCACAGTGCTATAAGAGGACGGCACAGGGCTATAAGAGGACGCTACCCTTCTGGTACGGCACAGTGCTATAAGAGGACGGCACAGTGCTATAAGAGGACGCTACCCTTCTGGTACGACACAGTGCTATAAGAGGACGGCACAGGGCTATAAGAGGACACTACCCTTCTGTACGGCACAGTGCTATAAGAGGACGCTACCCTTCTGGTACGGCACAGTGCTATAAGAGGACACTACCCTTCTGCACGGCACAGTGCTATAAGAGGACGCTACCCTTCTGTACGGCACAGTGCTATAAGAGGACGCTACCCTTCTGTAAGGCACAGGGCTATAAGAGGACGCTACCCTTCTGCACGGCACAGTGCTATAAGAGGACGCTACCCTTCTGGTACGGCACAGTGCTATAAGAGGACACTACCCTTCTGCACGGCACAGTGCTATAAGAGGACGCTACCCTTCTGTACGGCACAGTGCTATAAGAGGACGCTACCCTTCTGGTACGGCACAGTGCTATAAGAGGACACTACCCTTCTGCACGGCACAGTGCTATAAGAGGACGCTACCCTTCTGTACGGCACAGTGCTATAAGAGGACGCTACCCTTCTGTAAGGCACAGTGCTATAAGAGGACGCTACCCTTCTGTAAGGCACAGTGCTATAAGAGGACACTACCCTTCTGTAAGGCACAGGGCTATAAGAGGACGGCACAGGGCTATAAGAGGACACTACCCTTCTATACAGCACAGTGCTATAAGAGGACACTACCCTTATGGTACGGCACAGTGCTACAAGAGGACGGCACAGGGCTATAAGAGGACACTACCCTTATGGTACGGCACAGTGCTATAAGAGGACGGCACAGTGCTATAAGAGGACACTACCCTTCTGGTACGGCACAGTGCTATAAGAGGACGGCACAGGGCTATAAGAGGACACTACCCTTATGTCAAGAGAGGTGAGGGTATTGGCCCAGGGTGGAAACTCAGAGTACTAGACACTGAGGAAATTGAAACAACCTCTGTCAACCTCTACAAGTTCTGGACAGTAATGGTGCAGGGCCTCATGCAGCTCCAGCAGGACTTTGATGTGATCAAAGAGAGAGAACAGCAGGGGAAATTATCTCTCTCTGTGACGAGTCCCTCATCCTGAGTCAGTCTGAGCACTGATCACACCTCTTCAAACTGTCCTGCAGATGAGGATAGTCACCCCCCCCCAACACTGATCACACCTCTTCAAACTGTCCTGCAGACGAGGATAGTCACCCCCCTCCCCCAGCACTGATCACACCCCTTCAAACTGACAAATCCCCCAGAATGACATCCTAATCCCCCAGAATGACATCCTAATCCCCCAGAATGACATCATAATACCCCAGAATGACATCCTAATCCCCCAGAATGACATCATAATACCCCAGAATGACATCATAATCCCCAGAATGACATCATAATACCCCAGAATGACATCATAATCCCCCAGAATGACATCATAATACCCCAGAATGACATCATAATCCCCCAGAATGACATCCTAATCACCAGAATGACATCATAATCCCCCAGAATGACATCCTAATCCCCAGAATGACATCATAATACCCCAGAATGACATCATAATCCCCAGGAATAACATCATAATACCCCAAAATGACATCATAATCCCCCAGAATGACATCCTAATCACCAGAATGACATCATAATCCCCCAGAATGACATCATAACACCCCAGAATGACATCATAATACCCCAGAATGACATCATAATTTATTTTTTTAATTTTTTTATTTTACCTTTATTTAACCAGGCAAGTCAGTTAAGAACACATTCTTATTTTCAATGACGGCCTGGGAACAGTGGGTTAACTGCCTTTTCAGGGGCAGAACGACAGATTTGTACCTTGTCAGCTCGGGGGTTTGAACTCGCAACCTTCCGGTTACTAGTCCAACGCTCTAACCACTAGGCTATGCTGCCGCCCCCAGAATGACATCATAATCCCCTAGAATGACATCATAATACCCCAGAATGACATCCTAATCCCCCAGAATGACACCATAATCCCTAGAATGACATCATAATACCCCAGAATTACATCCTAATCCCCCAGAATGACATCCTAATCCCCCAGAATGACATCATAATCCCCAAGAATGACATCATAATCCCCCAGAATGACATCATAATACCCAAGAATGACATCATAATACCCCAGAATGACATCATAATACCCCAGAATGACATAATAATACCCCCGAATGACATCATAATACTCCAGAATGACATCATAATCCCCCAGAATGACATCCTAATACCCCAGAATACATCATAATACCCCAGAATGACATCCTAATCCCCCAGAATGACATCATAATACCCCAGAATGACATCCTAATACCCCAGAATGACATCCTAATACCCCAGAATGACATCATAATACCCCAGAATGACATCCTAATCCCCCAGAATGACATCATAATCCCCCAGAATGACATCATAATCCCCCAGAATGACATCATAATACCCCAGAATGACATCCTAATACCCCAGAATACATCATAATACCCCAGAATGACATCATAATCCCCCAGAATGACATCCTAATCCCCCAGAATACATCATAATACCCCAGAATGACATCATAATCCCCCAGAATGACATCATAATCCCCCAGAATGACATCATAATACCCCAGAATGACATCATAATACCCCAGAATGACATCCTAATCCCCCAGAATGACATCATAATCCCAGAATGACATCATAATACCCCAGAATGACATCATAATCCCCCAGAATGACATCATAATCCCCCAGAATGACATAATACCCCAGAATGACATCCTAATACCCCAGAATGACATCATAATCCCCCAGAATGACATCATAATCCCCCAGAATGACATCATAATCCCCCAGAATGACATCATAATTCCCCAGAATGACATCATAATATCCCAGAATGACATCATAATACCCCAGAATGACATCATAACACCCCAGAATGACATCATAATACCCCAGAATGACATCATAATACCCCAGAATGACATCATAAAACCCCAGAGAAGCGAGCAGAACAGCCCGCTCCAGATCCGGAACCCAACACAACAATGGGACAGGCAACACAGGACCCACCAACCCAACAGACCCTCTCCTACCAGCCCCTTATGCCCCTTCTGCCCTCCCCATGCAAGGACCTCAACATGACAGCAGGACATATGCCCAGGCCGTAAGCAGAACAACAGGCCCAACCCCCACTGTCACACCCGCCCAAGCCCCATCCTGAGACCTAAGAGGTATTTATCAGATGCTCAACATGCTCTGCTCACACCTACTGTGATGGTCCGGGGCCCAAACCACACGAAAACAACACCAGACAATATGGAACACAAAGCTTTTACTATCTCGTCCTGGAATATACAAGGTCTGAGGTCATCTGCCTTTGGCCTAAAGAGCAGGAACCCAGACTTCATCAAATAAATTGGAAATACAGACATTGTCATCCTACAAGAAACCTGGTATAAAGGAGATGGACCCACTGGTTGCCCTCTAGGTTACAGAGAGCTGGTACTCCCATCCACCAAACTACCAGGTGGGTGGTATAGAGGAGATGGACCCACTGGTTGCCCTCTAGGTTACAGAGAGCTGGTAGTCCCATCCACCACACTACCAGGTGTGAAACAGGAACTCAGGGGGTATGCTAATTTGGTGTAGAGCAGACCTAACCCACTCTATTAAATTAGTCAAAACAGGAACATTTTACATCTGGCTAGAAATTAATAAGGAAATGATCTCAGCAGAGAAACATATCCTCATGTGTGCTACCTACAGTTGAAGCTAGAAGTTTACATACACCTTAGTTAAATACATTTAAACCCAGTTTTTCACAATTCCTGACATTTAATCCTAGTAAAAATTCCCTGTTTTAGGTCAGTTAGGATCACCACTTTATTTTAAGAATGTGAAATGTCAGAATAATAGTCTAGAGAATGATTTATATCAGTTTTTATTTCTTAATTCACATTCCCAATGGGTTAGAAGACACATGCACTCAATTACTATTTGGTAGCATTGCCTTTAAATTGTTCAACTTGGGTTAAACGTTTTGGGTAGCCTTCCCACAATAAGTTGGTTGAATTTTGGCCCATTCCTCCTGACAGAGCTGATGTAATTGAGTCAGGTTTGTAGGCCTCCTTTCTCACACACATTTTTTCTGTTCTGCCCACATTTTCTATAGGATTGAGGTCATCAATGGGTCTTCCAAATGAACAATGACCCCAAGCATACTTCCAACGTTGTGGCAAAATGGCTTGAGGACAACACAGTCAAGGTATTGGAGTGGCCATCACAAAGCCCTGACCTCAATCCTATAGAAAATGTGTGTGCAGAACTGAAAAAGCTTGTGCGAGCAAGGAGGCCTACAAACCTGACTATATTACACCATCTCTGTCAGGAGGAATGGGACAAAATTCACTCCACGTATTGTGGGAAGCTAGCTTGTGCAAAGCTACCTGAAACGTTTGACCAAAGTTAAACAATTGAAGACAATGCTACCAAATTCTAATTGAGTGTATGTAAACCTCTGACCCACTTGGAATGTGATGAAAGAAATAAAAGCTGAAATAAGTCATTCTCTCTTACTATTATTTTGACATTTCACATTCTTAAAATAAAGTGGTGATCCTAACTGACGTAAGACAGGGAATTTTTTACTAGGATTAAATGTCAGGAATTGTGAAAAACTGAGTTTAAATGTATTTGGCTAAGGTGTATGTAAACTTCACACTTCAACTGTAAGTACAGACTCAGTGAGCATAGCCTTGCTATTGAGAAAGGCCGCCAAAGGCAGACCTGGCTCTACAGAGAAGACAGGCTACTGAATGTGGACACCGCACATGAGGTGGAAACTGAGCGGCACTTCCTAACCTCCTGCCAAATGTATGACTGTAACGATCTTCGTCTTCATCGGATGAGGAGCAGGACGGATCGGACCAAAACGCGGCATGGTAAGTGTCCATGATCATTTACTAACACAGAACACAAACATACAAAATAACAAAGTGAATGTAAGAAATTAAAAATCAAAACAAGTCCTGAAAGGTGAAAACACAAAACAGGAAACAACTACCCACAAACACCAGGTGGGAAAAGGTTAACTAAGTATGGCTCCAAACACCAGGTGGGAAAAGGTTAACTAAGTATGGCTCCAAACACCAGGTGGGAAAAGGTTAACTAAGTATGGCTCCAAACACCAGGTGGGAAAAGGCTAACTAAGTATGGCTCCAAACACCAGGTGGGAAAAGGTTAACTAAGTATGGCTCCAAACACCAGGTGGGGAATAGGCTAACTAAGTATGGCTCCAAACACCAGGTGGGAAAAGGTTAACTAAGTATGGCTCCAAACACAAGGTGGGGAAAGATTAACTAAGTATGGCTCCAAACACCAGGTGGGAAAAGGTTAACTAAGTATGGCTCCAAACACCAGGTGGGGAATAGGCTAACTAAGTATGGCTCCAAACACCAGGTGGGAAAAGGTTAACTAAGTATGGCTCCAAACACCAGGTGGGGAAAGGTTAACTAAGTATGGCTCCAAACACCAGGTGGGAAAAGGTTAACTAAGTATGGCTCCAAACACCAGGTGGGGAAAGGTTAACTAAGTATGGCTCCAAACACCAGGTGGGAAAGGGTTAACTAAGTATGGCTCCAAACACCAGGTGGGAAAAGGTGAACTAAGTATG
This sequence comes from Oncorhynchus nerka, assembly GCF_034236695.1. Lineage (NCBI taxonomy): Eukaryota > Metazoa > Chordata > Actinopteri > Salmoniformes > Salmonidae > Oncorhynchus > Oncorhynchus nerka. The sequence goes on along the minus strand of NW_027040221.1, from coordinate 52,400 downwards.
GCTCCAAACACCAGGTGGGGAAAGGTTAACTAAGTATGGCTCCAAACACCAGGTGGGAAAAGGTTAACTAAGTATGGCTCCAAACACCAGGTGGGAAAAGGTTAACTAAGTATGACTCCAAACACCAGGTGGGAAAGGGTTAACTAAGTATGGCTCCAAACACCAGGTGGGGAAAGGTTAACTAAGTATGGCTCCAAACACCAGGTGGGGAAAGGTTAACTAAGTATGGCTCCAAACACCAGGTGGGAAAAGGTTAACTAAGTATGGCTCCAAACACCAGGTGAGGAAAGGTTAACTAAGTATGGCTCCTCAATCAGGGACAACGATAGACAGCTGCCTCTGATTGGGAACCATAACCAGGCCAAACACATAGAAAAGAAAACATAGAAAAACAACATAGAATGACCACCGCAACTCACGCCCCGAACCAAACCAAAATAGAGACGTAAAAAAAGGAACGAAGGTCAGGTCGCGACAACGACCATATTAGGGACGCATGTTTCCATCAGCTTACACAGACCCAGAAAGAAAACTATTCCAATGAAGATACACAGACCCAGAAAGAAAACTATTCCAATGAAGATACACAGACATATTTATTGTGTGAAATAGCACAGTGTGTCATCACAGCAGCAGGGGGGGCAGAGACAAACCCCACAGCACAGTGTGTCATCACAGCAGCAGGGGGGGGGGGGCAGAGACAAACCCCACAGCACAGTGTGTCATCACAGCAGCAGGGGGGCAGAGACAAACCCCACAGCACAGTGTGTCATCACAGCAGCAGGGGGCAGGGGGGCAGAGACAAACCCCACAGCACAGTGTGTCATCACAGCAGCAGGGGGGCAGAGACAAACTTCACAGCACAGTGTGTCATCACAGCAGCAGGGGGGGGGGGGGGTAGAGACAAACCCCACAGCACAGTGTGTCATCACAGCAGCAGGGGGGGCAGAGACAAACTCCACAGCACAGTGTGTCATCACAGCAGCAGGGGGGGGGGACAGAGACAAACTCCACAGCACAGTGTGTCATCACAGCAGCAGGGGGGGGCAGAGACAAACTCCACAGCACAGTGTGTCATCACAGCAGGGGGGGGGTCAGAGACAAACCCCACAGCACAGTGTGTCATCACAGCAGCAGGGGGGCAGAGACAAACCCACAGCACAGTGTGTCATCACAGCAGCAGGGGGGGGGCAGAGACAAACTCCACAGCACAGTGTGTCATCACAGCAGCAGGGGGGGCAGAGACAAACTCCACAGCACAGTGTGTCATCACAGCAGCAGGGGGGGGCAGAGACAAACTCCACAGCACAGTGTGTCATCACAGCAGCAGGGGGGGATAGAGACAAACTCCACAGCACAGTGTGTCATCACAGCAGGGGGGCAGAGACAAACTCCACAGCACAGTGTGTCATCACAGCAGCAGGGGGGACAGAGACAAACTCCACAGCACAGTGTGTCATCACAGCAGCAGGGGGGCAGAGACAAACTCCACAGCACAGTGTGTCATCACAGCAGCAGGGGGGGGGCAGAGACAAACTCCACAGCACAGTGTGTCATCACAGCAGCAGGGGGGCAGAGACAAACTCCACAGCACAGTGTGTCATCACAGCAGCAGGGGGGGGCAGAGACAAACTCCACAGCACAGTGTGTCATCACAGCAGCAGGGGGAGGCACAGGGCAGAGACAAACCCACAGCACAGTGTGTCATCACAGCAGCAGGGGGGACAGAGACAAACCCCACAGCACAGTGTGTCATCACAGCAGCAGGGGGGACAGAGACAAACCCCACAGCACAGTGTGTCATCACAGCAGGGGGGGCAGAGACAAACTCCACAGCACAGTGTGTCATCACAGCAGCAGGGGGGGCAGAGACAAACTCCACAGCACAGTGTGTCATCACAGCAGCAGGGGGGGACAAACCCCTACAGCACAGTGTGTCACAGAGACAAACTCCACAGCACAGTGTGTCATCACAGCAGCAGGGGGGGGGGCAGAGACAAACTCCACAGCACAGTGTGTCATCACAGCAGCAGGGGGGGACAGAGACAAACTCCACAGCACAGTGTGTCATCACAGCAGCAGGGGGGACAGAGACAAACTCCACAGCACAGTGTGTCATCACAGCAGCAGGGGGGCAGAGACAAACCCCACAGCACAGTGTGTCATCACAGCAGCAGGGGGGGGGGACAGAGACAAACCCCACAGCACAGTGTGTCATCACAGCAGGGGGGCAGAGACAAACTCCACAGCACAGTGTGTCATCACAGCAGGGGGGCAGAGACAAACTCCACAGCACAGTGTGTCATCACAGCAGGGGGGCAGAGACAAACTCCACAGCACAGTGTGTCATCACAGCAGGGGTGTAAGACAAACCCCACAGCACAGTGTGTCATCACAGCAGGGGGGACAGAGACAAACTCCTTTTTACTTTTTTCACAGCACAGTGTGTCATCACAGCAGCAGGGGGAGGGGGCAGAGACAAACTCCACAGCACAGTGTGTCATCACAGCAGCAGGGGGGAGAGACAAACCCCACAGCACAGTGTGTCATCACAAGCAGAGGGGATGAAGGACAAACCCCACAGCATGTGTCATCAAAGCAGGGGGGGCAGAGACAAACTCCACAGCACAGTGTGTCATCAAGCAGCAGGGGGCAGAGACAAACCCCAAGCACAGTGTGTCATCACAGCAGGGGGGCTGTCTCAAACCCCACAGCACAGTGTGTCATCACAGCAGGGGGGGCAGAGACAAACTCCACAGCACAGTGTGTCATCACAGCAGGGGGGCAGAGACAAACTCCACAGCACAGTGTGTCATCACAGCTAAAGAGACAAACTCCACAGCACAGTGTGTCATCACAGCAGGACAGGGGGGGGGGGGCAGAGACAAACTCCACAGCACAGTGTGTCATCACAGCAGCAGGGGGAAGAGAGCAGAGACAAACCCCACAGCACAGTGTGTCATCACAGCAGCAGGGGTCAGAGACAAACCCTCACAGCACAGTGTGTCATCATAGCAGGGGGTCAAGACAAACTCCACAGCACAGTGTGTCATCACAGCAGCAGGGGGGGCAGAGACAAACCCACAGCACAGTGTGTCATCACAGCAGGGGGGGGCTTAGACAAACTCCACAGCACAGTGTGTCATCACAGCAGCAGGGGGGCAGAGACAAACCCCACAGCACAGTGTGTCATCACAGCAGGGGGGCAGCAGAGACAAACCCACAGCACAGTGTTCATCACAGCAGGGGGGGGGGCAGAGACAAATGAACAGCACAGTGTGTCATCACAGCAGGGGGGGGGACAGAGACAAACCCCACAGCACAGTGTGTCATCACAGCAGCAGGGGGGGGGGCAGAGACAAACCCCACAGCACAGTGTGTCATCACAGCAGGGGGGGCAGAGACAAACCCCACAGCACAGTGTGTCATCACAGCAGGGGGGGTCAGAGACAAACTCCACAGCACAGTGTGTCATCACAGCAGCAGGGTGGGGCCCAGAGACAAACCCACAGCACAGTGTCATCACAGCAGCAGGGGGGCAGAGACAAACTCCACAGCACAGTGTGTCATCACAGCAGGGGGGGGCAGAGACAAACTCCACAGCACAGTGTGTCATCACAGCAGGGGGGCAGAGACAAACTCCACAGCACAGTGTGTCATCACAGCAGCAGGGGGGGCAGAGACAAACTCCACAGCACAGTGTGTCATCACAGCAGCAGGGGGGGCACAGAGACAAACTCCACAGCACAGTGTGTCATCACAGCAGCAGGGGGGGACAGAGACAAAATCCACAGCACAGTGTGTCATCACAGCAGCAGGGGGGCAGAGACAAACTCCACAGCACAGTGTGTCATCACAGCAGCAGGGGGGACAGAGACAAACTCCACAGGACAGTATGTCATCACAGCAGCAGGGGGGCAGAGACAAACTCCACAGCACAGTGTGTCATCACAGCAGCAGGGGGCAGAGACAAACTCCACAGCACAGTGTGTCATCACAGCAGGGGGGGCTGAGACAAACTCCACAGCACAGTGTGTCGTCACAGCAGCAGGGGGCAGAGACAAACCCCATAGCACAGTGTGTCATCACAGCAGCAGGGGGCAGAGACAAACCCACAGCACAGTGTGTCATCACAGCAGCAGGGGGGCAGAGACAAACCCCAGCACAGTGTGTCATCATAGCAGCAGGGGGGCAGAGACAAACTCCACAACACAGTGTGTCATCACAGCAGCAGGGGGGACAGAGACAAACTCCACAACACAGTGTGTCATCACAGCAGCAGGGGGGCAGAGACAAACTCCACAGCACAGTGTGTCATCACAGCAGCAGGGGGACAGAGACAAACTCCACAGGACAGTATGTCATCACAGCAGCAGGGGGGCAGAGACAAACTCCACAGCACAGTATGTCATCACAGCAGCAGGGGGGGCAGAGACAAACTCCACAGCACAGTATGTCATCACAGCAGCAGGGGGGGCAGAGACAAACTCCACAGCACAGTGTGTCATCACAGCAGCAGGTGGGGGGCAGAGACAAACTCCACAGCACAGTGTGTCATCACAGCAGCAGGGGGGCAGAGACAAACCCCACAGCACAGTGTGTCATCACAGCAGCAGGTACAGAGACAAACCCCACAGCACAGTGTGTCATCACAGCAGCAGGGGGCAGAGACAAACTCCACAGCACAGTGTGTCATCACAGCAGCAGGGGGGCAGAGACAAACCCCACAGCACAGTGTGTCATCACAGCAGCAGGGGGGGGCAGAGACAAACCCCACAGCACAGTGTGTCATCACAGCAGCAGTGGGGGGCAGAGACAAACCCACAGCACAGTGTGTCATCACAGCAGCAGGGGGGCAGAGACAAACTCCACAGCACAGTGTGTCATCACAGCAGCAGGG
>NW_027040221.1:20000-42500 GCF_034236695.1 Oncorhynchus nerka | reverse complement strand
CCCGTCACACACCAACACCAATACCAACACCAATACCAATACCAATACCAACACCAACACTAAATAGCACATCTCACCAACACCAACACCAACACTAAATAGCAACATCACACCAACACCAACACCAAATATCACATCTCACCAACACCAACACCAACACCAATACCAATACCAACACCAATACCAACACCAACAACAACACCAATACCAACACCAACACCAAACCAACACCAACACCAACACCAATACCAACACCAACACCAAACCAACACCAATACCAACACCAAAACCAACACCAACACCAAATACCACACCAATACCAACACCAACACTAAACCAATACAACACCAACACCAATACCAACACCAAATACCAATACACAACACCAACACCAACACCAACACCAATACCAACACCAACACCAACACCAACACCAATACCAACACCAACACCAACACCAATACCAACACCAATACCAACACCAACACCAACACCAACACCAATGCCAACACCAATACCAACACCAACACCAACACCAATACCAACACCAACACCAACACCAATACCAACACCAAAACCAACACCAACACCAACACCAATGCCAACACCAACACCAACACCAACACCAACACCAATACCAACACCAACACCAACACCAACACCAAACCAATACCAACACCAAAACCAACACCAATACCAATACCAACACCAATACCAACATCAACACTAAATAGCACATCTCACCAACACCAACACCAACACCAAATATCACATCTCACCAACACCAACACCAATACCAACACCAACACCAACACCAATACCAATACCAATACCAACATCAACACTAAATAGCACATCACACCAACACCAACACCAACACCAACACTAAATAGCAACATCACACCAACACCAACACCAACACTAAATAGCACATCACACCAACACCAACACTAAATAGCACATCACACCAACAACAACACCAACACCAACACTAAATAGCAACATCACACCAACACCAACACCAACACTAAATAGCACATCACACCAACACCAACACTAAATAGCACATCACACCAACACCAACACCAACACTAAATAGCACATCACACCAACACCAACACCAACACTAAATAGCACATCATACCAACACCAACACTAAATAGCAACATCACACCAACACCAACACTAAATAGCACATCACACCAACACCAACACCAACACTAAATAGCACATCACACCAACACCAACACTAAATAGCACATCATACCAACACCAACACTAAATAGCACATCACACCAACACCAACACTAAATAGCACATCACACCAACACCAACACTAAATAGCACATCACACCAACACCAACACTAAATAGCACATCACACCAACACCAACACTAAATAGCACATCACACCAACACCAACACTAAATAGCACATCACACCAACACCAACACCAACACTAAATAGCACATCATACCAACACCAACACTAAATAGCACATCACACCAACACCAACACTAAATAGCACATCACACCAACACCAACACTAAATAGCACATCATACCAACACCAACACTAAATAGCACATCACACCAACACCAACACTAAATAGCACATCACACCAACACCAACACCAACACTAAATAGCACATCACACCAACACCAACACTAAATAGCAACATCACACCAACACCAACACCAACACTAAATAGCACATCACACCAACACCAACACTAAATAGCACATCACACCAACACCAACACTAAATAGCACATCACATCACACCAACACCAACACTAAATAGCACATCACACCAACCCAACACCAACACTAAATAGCAACATCACACCAACACCAACACTAAATAGCACATCACACCAACACCAACACCAACACTAAAATACCACACCAACACCAACACCAACACTAAATAGCACATCATACCAACACCAACACTAAATAGCAACATCACACCAACACCAACACTAAATAGCACATCACACCAACACCAACACCAACACTAAATAGCACATCATACCAACACCAACACTAAATAGCACATCACTCCAACACCAACACTAAATAGCACATCACACCAACACCAACACTAAATAGCACATCACACCAACACCAACACTAAATAGCACATCACACCAACACCAACACTAAATAGCACATCACATCACACCAACACCAACACCAACACTAAATAGCACATCACACCAACACCAACACTAAATAGCACATCACACCAACACCAACACCAACACTAAATAGCACATCACACCAACACCAACACCAACACTAAATAGCACATCACACCAACACCAACACTAAATAGCAACATCACACCAACACCAACACCAACACTAAATAGCACATCACACCAACACCAACACTAAATAGCACATCACATCACACCAACACCAACACTAAATAGCACATCACACCAACACCAACACCAACACTAAATAGCACATCACACCAACACCAACACTAAATAGCACATCACACCAACACCAACACTAAATAGCAACATCACACCAACAACAACACTAAATAGCACATCACACCAACACCAACACCAACACTAAATAGCACATCACACCAACACCAACACCAACACAACAAGGACATGAGGGGAAACAGAGGGTTAAACACACAACATGTAATGAATGGGATTGGAACCAGGTGTGTAAGGAAGACAAGACAAAACCAATGGAAAATGAAAAATGGATCAATGATGGCTAGAAGGACGGTGACGTCGACCGAACATGGAGAGGGACCGACGTCAGAGGAAGTCGTAACATTGACTTTGAAGAACTAGTAAAACAGTGTTTTTGTCAGACAGCAGCTCTACAGAGACGAGACGATGACTTGGAATTAAATAATAAAGTCATCAAATAAAACAAATGTGATATACAGAACTGAAATATTTAATTAAAGTAAAGTAGTGTGAATATCTGATGGTTAATAAAGTGATAAGCAGTAATGGACAGTCGCTAAGCATCATGGGACTTCTGTGTTGTTACAGAGTTCAACCCACATAATGCACTTAATGTCCCCAGTAAATATTGAAACCCAAGTCGAAATCCTCCTCTACGGGGTGTAATCATGTAGCACCTCCTCCTCTATGGGGTGTAATCATGTAGCACCACCTCCTCTATGGGGTGTAATCATGTAGCACCACCTCCTCCTTATGGGGTGTAATCATGTAGCACCTCCTCCTCTATGGGGTGTAATCATGTAGCACCTCCTCCTCTATGGGGTGTAATCATGTAGCACCACCTCCTCTATGGGGTGTAATCATGTAGCACCTCCTCCTCTATGGGGTGTAATCATGTAGCACCACCTCCTCTATGGGGTTTAATCATGTAGCACCTCCTCCTCTATGAGGTGTAATCATGTAGCACCACCTCCTCTATGGGGTGTAATCATGTAGCACCACCTCCTCCTCTATGGGGTGTAATCATGTAGCACCACCTCCTCCTCTATGGGGTGTAATCATGTAGCACCTCCTCCTCTATGGGGTGTAATCATGTAGCACCTCCTCCTCTATGGGGTGTAATCATGTAGCACCACCTCCTCTATGGGGTGTAATCATGTAGCACCACCTCCTCTATGGGGTGTAATCATGTAGCACCTCTTCCTCTATGGGGTGTAATCATGTAGCACCACCTCCTCTATGGGGTGTAATCATGTAGCACCACCTCCTCTATGGGGTGTAATCATGTACCACCACCTCCTCCTCTATGGGGTGTAATCATGTACCACCACCTCCTCCTCTATGGGGTGTAATCATGTACCACCACCTCCTCCTCTATGGGGTGTAATCATGTAGCACCTCCTCCTCTATGGGGTGTAATCATGTAGCACCTCCTCCTCTATGGGGTGTAATCATGTAGCACCTCCTCCTCTACGGGGTGTAATCATGTAGCACCTCCTCCTCCTCTATGGGGTGTAATCATGTAGCACCTCCTCCTCTACGGGGTGTAATCATGTAGCACCTCCTCCTCCTCTATGGTCTGGGGTGTAATCACGTAGCACCACCTCCTCTATGGGGTGTAATCATGTAGCACCACCTCCTCCTCTATGGGGTGTAATCATGTAGCACCTCTTCCTCTATGGGGTGTAATCATGTAGCACCACCTCCTCTATGGGGTGTAATCATGTAGCACCACCTCCTCTATGGGGTGTAATCATGTACCACCACCTCCTCCTCTATGGGGTGTAATCATGTACCACCACCTCCTCCTCTATGGGGTGTAATCATGTACCACCACCTCCTCCTCTATGGGGTGTAATCATGTAGGACCTCCTCCTCTATGGGGTGTAATCATGTAGCACCTCCTCCTCTATGGGTGTAATCATGTAGCACCTCCTCCTCTACGGGGTGTAATCATGTAGCACCTCCTCCTCTATGGGGTGTAATCATGTAGCACCTCCTCCTCTACGGGGTGTAATCATGTAGCACCTCCTCCTCTATGGTCTGGGGTGTAATCATGTAGCACCACCTCCTCTATGGGGTGTAATCATGTAGCACCACCTCCTCCTCTATGGGGTGTAATCATGTAGCACCTCCTCCTCTATGGGTTGTAATCATGTAGCACCTCCTCCTCTATGGGGTGTAATCATGTAGCACCACCTCCTCCTCTATGGGGTGTAATCATGTAGCACCTCCTCCTCTATGGGTTGTAATCATGTAGCACCACCTCCTCTGTGGGGTGTAATCATGTAGCACCACCTCCTCTATGGGTTGTAATCATGTAGCACCACCTCCTCTATGGGGTGTAATCATGTAGCACCTCCTCCTCTATGGGGTGTAATCATGTAGCACCTCCTCTATGGGTTGTAATCATGTAGCACCACCTCCTCTATGGGGTGTAATCATGTAGCACCTCCTTCTCTATGGGGTGTAATCATGTAGCACCTCCTCCTCTATGGGTGTAATCATGTAGCACCTCCTCCTCTATGGGGTGTAATCATGTTGCACCTCCTCCTCTACGGGGTGTAATCATGTAGCACCACCTCCTCTATGGTCTGGGGTGTAATCATGTAGCACCACCTCCTCTATGGGGTGTAATCATGTAGCACCACCTCCTCCTCTATGGGGTGTAATCATGTAGCACCTCCTCCTCTATGGGGTGTAATCATGTAACACCACCTCCTCCTCTATGGGGTGTAATCATGTAGCACCACCTCCTCCTCTATGGGGTGTAATCATGTAGCACCTCCTCCTCTATGGGGTGTAATCATGTAGCACCTCCTCTATGGGTTGTAATCATGTAGCACCACCTCCTCTATGGGGTGTAATCATGTAGCACCTCCTTCTCTATGGGGTGTAATCATGTAGCACCTCCTCCTCTATGGGTGTAATCATGTAGCACCTCCTCCTCTATGGGGTGTAATCATGTAGCACCTCCTCCTCTATGGGTGTAATCATGTAGCACCACCTCCTCCTCTATGGGGTGTAATCATGTAGCACCTCCTCCTCTATGGGTGTAATCATGTAGCACCACCTCCTCTATGGGGTGTAATCATGTAGCACCTCCTCCTCTATGGGGTGTAATCATGTAGCACCTCCTCCTCTATGGTCTGGGGTGTAATCATGTAGCACCTCCTCCTCTATGGTCTGGGGTGTAATCATGTAGCACCTCCTCCTCTATGGGGTGTAATCATGTAGCACCACCTCCTATATGAGGTATAATCATGTAGCACCTCCTCCTCTATGGGGTGTAATCATGTAGCACCTCCTTCTCTATGGGGTGTAATCATGTAGCACCTCCTCCTCTATGTGGTGTAATCATGTAGCACCTCCTCCTCTATGTGGTGTAATCATGTAGCACCACCTCCTCCTCTATGGGGAGGTATCATATAGCACCTCCTCCTCTATGTTGTGTAATCATGTAGCACCACCTCCTCCTCTATGGGGAGGTATCATATAGCACCTCCTCCTCTATGGTCTGGGGTGTAGACAGAACCGGTGACCGGAACATTCTGCGTTGTGTTTCCCCTTAATTGAATGATCTGGGTGCTAAAGGATCTATCAGACCGGATTCATGTCAAACTGGGCCCAGAGCGGACGATCTGTGTTTTTATGAAGGAGAATCATCATCAGAGCTGATATACGTTTTTAGAGCTCAGGGAGAACAGTTTGGGCGACGGTTGAGATGTGTGTGTGTTGGTTGAGGGTTGTGTGTCTGTGTGTGTGTGTGTGTGTGTGTGTGTGTGTGTGTGTGTGTGTGTGTGTGTGTATGTGTGTGTGTGTGTGTGTGTGTGTGTGTGTGTGTGTGTGTGTGTGTGTGTGTGTGTGTGTGTGTGTGTGTGTGTGTGTGTGTGTGTGTGTGTGTGTGTGTATAGATGCCGTAAGGCGAAGGTGTACAGAGACAGAGACCTGGGAACGTTCTAATTTCCATCTCCACGGAAACCGTGATTGAAGGCAGAAACTTAGCCACAGGGTCAGGACCGCTCCACAGACAGGAAACAGACACAGAGATGAAAAGAAACAGTATATTTCTGTCTTTTATTCCCTCTCTCCTTTCCCCCTTCCTGTATTTTATTCCCTCACTCCTTCCTGTCTTTTATTCCCTCTCTCCTTCCTGTCTTTTATTCCCTCTCTCCTTCCTGTATTTTATTCCCTCACTCCTTCCTGTCTTTTATTCCCTCTCTCCTTCCTGTCTTTTATTCCCTCTCTCCTTCCTGTCTTTTATTCCCTCTCTCCTTCCTGTATTTTATTCCCTCTCTCCTTCCTGTCTTTTAGTCCGTCTCTTCCTGTCTTTTATTCCCTCCTTCCCTGTCTTTTATTCCCTCTCTCCTTTCTGTCTTTTATTCCCTCTCTCCTTCCTGTCTTTTATTCCCTCTCTCCTTCCTGTCTTTTATTCCCTCTCTCCTTCCTGTCTTTTATTCCCTCTCTCCTTCCTGTCTTTTATTCCCTCTCTCCTTCCTGTATTTCTGTCTTTTATTCCCTCTCTTCTTCCTGTATTTTATTCCCTCTCTCCTTTCCCTCTTTCTGTTTTATTCCCTCTCTCCTTTCCCTCTTTCTGTATTTTATTCCCTCTCTCTTTCTTTCTCTCTTTCTGTCTTTTATTCCCTCTCTCCTTCCTGTCTTTTATTCCCTCTCTCCTTCCTGTCTTTTATTCCCTCTCCCTTCCTGTCTTTTATTCCCTCTCTCCTTCCTGTCTTTTATTCCCTCTCTCCTTCCTGTCTTTTATTCCCTCTCTCCTTCCTGTCTTTTATTCCCTCTCTCCTTCCTGTCTTTTATTCCCTCTCTCCTTCCTGTCTTTTATTCCCTCTCTCCTTTCCCTCTTTCTGTCTTTTATTCCCTCTCTCCTTTCCCTCTTTCTGTCTTTTATTCCCTCTCTCCTTTCCCTCTTTCTGTCTTTTATTCCCTCTCTCCTTTCCCTCTTTCTGTCTTTTATTCCCTCTCTCCTTTCTCTCCTTCCTGTCTTTTATTCCCTCTCTCCTTCCTGTCTTTTATTCCCTCTCTCCTTCCTGTCTTTTATTCCCTCTCTCTTTCTGTTTCATTCCCACTCTCATTTATTCCCTCTCTCCTTTATTCCCTCTCTCCTTTATTCCCTCTCTCCTTTATCTCTTTCAATGCCCTCTCTTTGACTAGTCCTCTCTTTCATCTTTTCATTTTCATTCTCTAATGGAATATATTTTCAAAACAGTTCTGTTCCGGTACGTCGTTACAGTCAATCTCTCTGCTCCAGGTTCTGTTCCGGGACGTCGTTACAGTCAATCTCTCTGCTCCAGGTTCTGTTCCGGGACGTCGTTACAGTCAATCTCTCTGCTCCAGGTTCTGTTCCGGGACGTCGTTACAGTCAATCTCTCTGCTCCAGGTTCTGTTCCGGGACGTCGTTACAGTCAATCTCTCTCTGCTCCAGGTTCTGTTCAGGGACGTCGTTACAGTCAATCTCTGCTCCAGGTTCTGTTCCGGGCGTCGTTACAGTCAATCTCTCTGCTCCAGGTTCTGTTCCGGGACGTCGTTACAGTCAATCTCTCTGCTCCAGGTTCTGTTCCGGGACGTCGTTACAGTCAATATCTCTGCTCCAGGTTCTGTTCCGGGACGTCGTTACAGTCAATCTCTCTGCTCCAGGTTCTGTTCCGGGACGTCGTTACAGTCAATCTCTCTGCTCCAGGTTCTGTTCCGGGACGTCGTTACAGTCAATCTCTCTGCTCCAGGTTCTGTTCCGGGACGTCGTTACAGTCAATCTCTCTGCTCCAGGTTCTGTTCCGGGACGCTGTTACAGTCAATCTCTGCTCCAGGTTCTGTTCCGGGACGTCGTTACAGTCAATCTCTGCTCCAGGTTCTGTTCCGGGACGTCGTTACAGTCAATCTCTCTGCTCCAGGTTCTGTTCCGGGACGCTCGTTACAGTCAATCTCTCTGCTCCAGGTTCTGTTCCGGGACGTCGTTACAGTCAATCTCTCTGCTCCAGGTTCTGTTCCGGGACGTCGTTACAGTCAATCTCTCTGCTCCAGGTTCTGTTCCGGGACGTCGTTACAGTCAATCTCTCTGCTCCAGGTTCTGTTCCGGGACGTCGTTACAGTCAATCTCTCTGCTCCAGGTTCTGTTCAGGGACGTCGTTACAGTCAATCTCTCTGCTCCAGGTTCTGTTCCGGGACGTCGTTACAGTCAATCTCTGCTCCAGGTTCTGTTCCGGGACGCCGTTACAGTCAATCTCTCTGCTCCAGGTTCTGTTCCGGGACGTCGTTACAGTCAATATCTCTGCTCCAGGTTCTGTTCCGGGACGTCGTTACAGTCAATCTCTCTGCTCCAGGTTCTGTTCCGGGACGTCGTTACAGTCAATCTCTGCTCCAGGTTCTGTTCCGGGGCGTCGTTACAGTCAATCTCTGCTCCAGGTTCTGTTCCGGACGTCGTTACAGTCAATCTCTCTGCTCCAGGTTCTGTTCCGGGACGTCAGTCAATCTCTCTGCTCCAGGTTCTGTTCCGGGACGTCGTTACAGTCAATCTCTCTGCTCCAGGTTCTGTTCCGGGACGTCGTTACAGTCAATCTCTCTGCTCCAGGTTCTGTTCCGGGACGTCGTTACAGTCAATCTCTCTGCTCCAGGTTCTGTTCCGGGACGTCGTTACAGTCAATCTCTCTGCTCCAGGTTCTGTTCCGGGACGTCGTTACAGTCAATCTCTCTGCTCCAGGTTCTGTTCCGGGACGTCGTTACAGTCAATCTCTCTGCTCCAGGTTCTGTTCCGGGACGTCGTTACAGTCAATCTCTCTGCTCCAGGTTCTGTTCCGGGACGTCGTTACAGTCAATCTCTCTGCTCCAGGTTCTGTTCCGGGACGTCGTTACAGTCAATCTCTCTGCTCCAGGTTCTGTTCCGGGACGTCGTTACAGTCAATCTCTCTGCTCCAGGTTTTGTTTAAAGTCGTACAGGTTATTGAGTAGAAGAGTATTTCTGAGTTATACTAATAAGAGTTTATTTTGTCCTAGTCGTCGAGGTATTAGAGTGTGTGTGTGAGAGTGTGTCTGTTTGTGGATACATGCAAGTCAGAGAGTGTGTGTGGATGTTTGTTCAAATACAGTGTGTGTGTGTGTGTGTGTGTGTGTGTGTGTGTGTGTGTGATTGGTCAGTGAGTCAACAAATCCTGAGACTATCCTATAGCGCCGATGCTGCAGCTAACCTCATCGCTACCTTGTTTAATAGAAATCCCCATAGGGGCTCCACGCAGCTAACCCTGATGCTAACGAATGTGCACACTCTTCTGATAATATACATAGGGGGCTCGCGGGTGAGAAACATCAGTGGTTTACACAGACACACTGAGGGAGAGGCAGGCAGACAGGCAGACAGACAGGCAGGCAGGCAGACAGACAGACAGACAGACAGACAGACAGACAGACAGACAGACAGACAGACAGACAGACAGACAGACAGACAGACAGACAGACAGACAGACAGACAGACAGACAGACAGACAGACAGACAGACAGACAGGGAGAGAGAGGGAGAGAGGCAGAGAGGGAGAGAGAGAGACAGAGAGAGAGAGAGAGAGAGAGAGAGAGAGAGAGACAGAGAGAGAGAGAGACAGAGAGAGAGAGCAGCTGGTCTAGCTAGCCAAACATAGGCTCTCCTCCCCTCCTCATCTGCTTCTCTGCTCTTTCTGGCTGGACCATGGACAGACGTGATCCTAGTCTTGGCATTGTGTTTGTGTGAGGGTGTGTTTAACTATACTCGTGGGGACCTGAATTCCCCACAAGAAAAGTCAACTAAGAAATAATGTACTAACTAGGGATATTCTGTTGGTCCCCACAAGAAAAAAGGCTATTTCTAGGGGGATTAGGGTTAAGGTTTAAAATTAGGGTTAGGATTAGGGGTTAAAGGTTAGGGCTAGGGTTAGGGTTTACGGAAAATTGGATTTTGAATGGGAATCAATTGTGTGTATCCAGAAGGTTAGTGTGTGTGTGTGTGTGTGTGTGTGTGTGTGTGTGTGTGTGTGTGTGTGTGTGTGTGTGTGTGTGTGTGTGTGTGTGTGTGTGTGTGTGTGTGTGTGTGTGTGTGCATAATTATAACTGATTATGTAGTTCCAATCATCTCCTAATAATGACATGCAGATTCAGAATATATATATAATTTCTGTCATAATTCCTTGTACTAATCTTCAACCCAAACAGTTTTCATTAATGACCAATTCCACCAAACAATAACATTAGTCTGACATTTAATGTGTCTGGTCATCAGTAGGTCAATACGTACCAGTCTATATACACACACACACACACACACACACACACACACACACACACACACACACACACACACACACACATACACACACACATACACACACACACACACACACACACACACACACACACACACACACACACACACACACACACACACACACACACTGTAATCTGTACAGCTGCTGACCTACCATTACTCCTCAGCCACCGTGGCGCTGTGTGATACACAGCTGAACACACAGACACACTGCCATCTAGTGGTGATTGAGAGAAACAGACACACTGCCATCTAGTGGTGATTGAAATGAACAGACACACTGCCATTTAGTGGTGATTGAAATGAACAGACACACTGCCATCTAGTGGTGATTGAAATGAACAGACACACTGCCATCTAGTGGTGATTGAGAGAAACAGACACACTGCCATCTAGTGGTGATTGAGAGAACAAGACACACTGCCATTTAGTGGTGATTGAAATGAACAGACACACTGCCACTAGTGGTGATTGAAATGAACAGACACACTGCCATCTAGTGGTGATTGAAATGAACAGACACACTGCCATCTAGTGGTGATTGAAATGAACAGACACACTGCCATCTAGTGGTGATTGAAATGAACAGACACACTGCCATCTAGTGGTGATTGAGAGAAACAGACACACTGCCATCTAGTGGTGATTGAGAGAAACAGACACACTGCCATCTAGTGATTGAGAGAAACAGACACACTGCCATCTAGTGGTGATTGAAATGAACAGACACACTGCCATCTAGTGATTGAGAGAAACAGACACACTGCCATCTAGTGGTGATTGAGAGAAACAGACACACTGCCATCTAGTGGTGATTGAGAGAAACAGACACACTGCCATCTAGTGATTGAGAGAAACAGACACACTGCCATCTAGTGGTGATTGAGAGAAACAGACACACTGCCATCTAGTGATTGAGAGAAACAGACACACTGCCATCTAGTGGTGATTGAGAGAAACAGACACACTGCCATCTAGTGGTGATTGAGAGAAACAGACACACTGCCATCTAGTGATTGAGAGAAACAGACACACTGCCATCTAGTGGTGATTGAAATGAACAGACACACTGCCACTAGTGGTGATTGAAATGAACAGACACACTGCCATCTAGTGATTGAGAGAAACAGACACACTGCCATCTAGTGATTGAGAGAAACAGACACACTGCCATCTAGTGGTGATTGAAATGAACAGACACACTGCCATCTAGTGGTGATTGAGAGAAACAGACACACTGCCATTTAGTGGTGATTGAAATGAACAGACACACTGCCATCTAGTGATTGAGAGAAACAGACACACTGCCATCTAGTGGTGATTGAGAGAAACAGACACACTGCCATCTAGTGGTGATTGAGAGAAACAGACACACTGCCATCTAGTGATTGAGAGAAACAGACACACTGCCATCTAGTGGTGATTGAGAGAAACAGACACACTGCCATCTAGTGATTGAGAGAAACAGACACACTGCCATCTAGTGGTGATTGAGAGAAACAGACACACTGCCATCTAGTGGTGATTGAGAGAAACAGACACACTGCCATCTAGTGATTGAGAGAAACAGACACACTGCCATCTAGTGGTGATTGAAATGAACAGACACACTGCCACTAGTGGTGATTGAAATGAACAGACACACTGCCATCTAGTGATTGAGAGAAACAGACACACTGCCATCTAGTGATTGAGAGAAACAGACACACTGCCATCTAGTGGTGATTGAAATGAACAGACACACTGCCATCTAGTGGTGATTGAGAGAAACAGACACACTGCCACTAGTGATTGAGAGAAACAGACACACTGCCATCTAGTGGTGATTGAGAGAACAAGACACACTGCCATCTAGTGGTGATTGAAATGAACAGACACACTGCCACTAGTGGTGATTGAAATGAACAGACACACTGCCATCTAGTGGTGATTGAAATGAACAGACACACTGCCATCTAGTGGTGATTGAAATGAACAGACACACTGCCATCTAGTGGTGATTGAAATGAACAGACACACTGCCATCTAGTGGTGATTGAGAGAAACAGACACACTGCCATCTAGTGGTGATTGAGAGAAACAGACACACTGCCATCTAGTGATTGAGAGAAACAGACACACTGCCATCTAGTGGTGATTGAAATGAACAGACACACTGCCATCTAGTGATTGAGAGAAACAGACACACTGCCATCTAGTGGTGATTGAGAGAAACAGACACACTGCCATCTAGTGGTGATTGAGAGAAACAGACACACTGCCATCTAGTGATTGAGAGAAACAGACACACTGCCATCTAGTGGTGATTGAGAGAAACAGACACACTGCCATCTAGTGATTGAGAGAAACAGACACACTGCCATCTAGTGGTGATTGAGAGAAACAGACACACTGCCATCTAGTGGTGATTGAGAGAAACAGACACACTGCCATCTAGTGATTGAGAGAAACAGACACACTGCCATCTAGTGGTGATTGAAATGAACAGACACACTGCCACTAGTGGTGATTGAAATGAACAGACACACTGCCATCTAGTGATTGAGAGAAACAGACACACTGCCATCTAGTGATTGAGAGAAACAGACACACTGCCATCTAGTGGTGATTGAAATGAACAGACACACTGCCATCTAGTGGTGATTGAGAGAAACAGACACACTGCCATCTAGTGGTGATTGAAATGAACAGACACACTGCCATCTAGTGGTGATTGAGAGAAACAGACACACTGCCATCTAGTGATTGAGAGAAACAGACACACTGCCATCTAGTGGTGATTGAGAGAAACAGACACACTGCCATCTAGTGATTGAGAGAAACAGACACACTGCCATCTAGTGATTGAGAGAAACAGACACACTGCCATCTAGTGGTGATTGAAATGAACAGACACACTGCCACTAGTGGTGATTGAAATGAACAGACACACTGCCATCTAGTGATTGAGAGAAACAGACACACTGCCATCTAGTGATTGAGAGAAACAGACACACTGCCATCTAGTGGTGATTGAAATGAACAGACACACTGCCATCTAGTGGTGATTGAGAGAAACAGAGACACTGCCATCTAGTGGTGATTGAAATGAACAGACACACTGCCATCTAGTGGTGATTGAGAGAAACAGACACACTGCCATCTAGTGGTGATTGAGAGAAACAGACACACTGCCATCTAGTGGTGATTGAGAGAACAAGACACACCGCATCTAATGGTGATTGAAATGAACAGACACACTGCCATCTAGTGGTGATTGAAATGAACAGACAGACTGCCATCTAGTGGTGATTGAGAGAAACAGACACACTGCCATCTAGTGGTGATTGAGAGAACAAGACACACCGCATCTAATGGTGATTGAAATGAACAGACACACTGCCACTAGTGGTGATTGAAATGAACAGACACACTGCCATCTAGTGGTGATTGAAATGAACAGACACACTGCCATCTAGTGGTGATTGAAATGAACAGACACACTGCCATCTAGTGGTGATTGAAATGAACAGACACACTGCCATCTAGTGGTGATTGAGAGAAACAGACACACTGCCATCTAGTGGTGATTGAGAGAAACAGACACACTGCCATCTAGTGATTGAGAGAAACAGACACACTGCCATCTAGTGGTGATTGAAATGAACAGACACACTGCCATCTAGTGATTGAGAGAAACAGACACACTGCCATCTAGTGGTGATTGAGAGAAACAGACACACTGCCATCTAGTGGTGATTGAGAGAAACAGACACACTGCCATCTAGTGATTGAGAGAAACAGACACACTGCCATCTAGTGGTGATTGAGAGAAACAGACACACTGCCATCTAGTGATTGAGAGAAACAGACACACTGCCATCTAGTGGTGATTGAGAGAAACAGACACACTGCCATCTAGTGGTGATTGAGAGAAACAGACACACTGCCATCTAGTGATTGAGAGAAACAGACACACTGCCATCTAGTGGTGATTGAAATGAATAGACACACTGCCACTAGTGGTGATTGAAATGAACAGACACACTGCCATCTAGTGATTGAGAGAAACAGACACACTGCCATCTAGTGATTGAGAGAAACAGACACACTGCCATCTAGTGGTGATTGAAATGAACAGACACACTGCCATCTAGTGGTGATTGAGAGAAACAGACACACTGCCATCTAGTGGTGATTGAAATGAACAGACACACTGCCATCTAGTGGTGATTGAGAGAAACAGACACACTGCCATCTAGTGATTGAGAGAAACAGACACACTGCCATCTAGTGGTGATTGAGAGAAACAGACAAACTGCCATCTAGTGATTGAGAGAAACAGACACACTGCCATCTAGTGATTGAGAGAAACAGACACACTGCCATCTAGTGGTGATTGAAATGAACAGACACACTGCCACTAGTGGTGATTGAAATGAACAGACACACTGCCATCTAGTGATTGAGAGAAACAGACACACTGCCATCTAGTGATTGAGAGAAACAGACACACTGCCATCTAGTGGTGATTGAAATGAACAGACACACTGCCATCTAGTGGTGATTGAGAGAAACAGACACACTGCCATCTAGTGGTGATTGAAATGAACAGACACACTGCCATCTAGTGGTGATTGAGAGAAACAGACACACTGCCATCTAGTGGTGATTGAGAGAAACAGACACACTGCCATCTAGTGGTGATTGAGAGAACAAGACACACCGCATCTAATGGTGATTGAAATGAACAGACACACTGCCATCTAGTGGTGATTGAAATGAACAGACACACTGCCATCTAGTGGTGATTGAGAGAAACAGACACACTGCCATCTAGTGGTGATTGAGAGAACAAGACACACCGCATCTAATGGTGATTGAAATGAACAGACACACTGCCATCTAGTGGTGATTGAAATGAACAGACACACTGCCATCTAGTGGTGATTGAGAGAACAAGACACACCGCATCTAATGGTGATTGAGAGAAACAGACACACTACCATCTAGTGATTGAAATGAACAGACACACTGTAATCTAGTGATTGAGAGAAACAGACACACTGCCATCTAGTGGTGATTGAGAGAAACAGACACACTGCCATCTAGTGGTGATTGAGAGAAACAGACAAACTGCCACTAGTGATTGAGAGACACAGACACACTGCCATCTAGTGGTGATTGAAATGAACAGACACACTGCCATCTAGTGATTGAAATGAACAGACACACTGCCATCTAGTGGTGATTGAAATGAACAGACACACTGCCATCTAGTGATTGAAATGAACAGACACACTGCCATCTAGTGGTGATTGAGAGAAACAGACACACTGCCATCTAGTGGTGATTGAGAGAAACAGACACACTGCCATCTAGTGATTGAGAGAAACAGACACACTACCATCTAGTGGTGATTGAAATGAACAGACACACTGCCATCTAGTGGTGATTGAAATGAACAGACACACTGCCATCTAGTGGTGATTGAAATGAACAGACACACTGCCATCTAGTGGTGATTGAAATGAACAGACACACTGCCATCTAGTGGTGATTGAAATGAACAGACACACTGCCATCTAGTGGTGTTTGAAATGAACAGACACACTGCCATCTAGTGGTGATTGAAATGAACAGACACACTGCCATCTAGTGGTGATTGAAATGAACAGACACACTGCCATCTAGTGGTGATTGAAATGAACAGACACACTGCCATCTAGTGGTGATTGAAATGAACAGACACACTGCCATCTAGTGGTGATTGAGAGAAGCAGCCACACTACCATCTAGTGGTGATTGAAATGAACAGACACACTGCCATCTAGTGGTGATTGAGAGAAACAGACACACTGCCATCTAGTGGTGATTGAGAGAAACAGACACACTGCCATCTAGTGGTGATTGAAATGAACAGACACACTGCCATCTAGTGGTGATTGAGAGAAACAGACACACTGCCATCTAGTGGTGATTGAGAGAAACAGACACACTGCCATCTAGTGGTGATTGAGAGAAACAGACACACTGCCATCTAGTGGTGATTGAGAGAAACAGACACACTGCCACCTAGTGGTGATTGAGAGAAACAGCCACACTACCATCTAGTGGTGATTGAGAGAAACAGACACACTGCCATCTAGTGGTGATTGAGAGAAACAGACACACTGCCATCTAGTGGTGATTGAAATGAACAGACACACTGCCATCTAGTGGTGATTGAGAGAAACAGACACACTGCCATCTAGTGGTGATTGAGAGAAACAGACACACTGCCATCTAGTGGTGATTGAGAGAAACAGACACACTGCCATCTAGTGATGATTGAGAGAAACAGCCACACTACCATCTAGTGGTGATTGAGAGAAACAGACACACTGCCATCTAGTGGTGATTGAGAGAAACAGACACACTGCCATCTAGTGGTGATTGAAATGAACAGACACACTGCCATCTAGTGGTGATTGAGAGAAACAGACACACTGCCATCTAGTGGTGATTGAAATGAACAGACACACTGCCATCTAGTGATTGAAATGAACAGACACACTGCCATCTAGTGGTGATTGAAATGAACAGACACACTGCCATCTAGTGGTGATTGAAATGAACAGACACACTGCCATCTAGTGGTGATTGAGAGAAACAGACACACTGCCACTAGTGGTGATTGAGAGAACAAGACACGCTGCCATCTAGTGGTGATTGAAATGAACAGACACACTGCCATCAAGTGATTGAGAGAAACAGACACACTGCCATCTAGTGGTGATTGAGAGAAACAGACACACTGCCATCTAGTGGTGATTGAAATGAACAGACACACTGCCATCTAGTGGTGATTGAAATGAACAGACACACTGCCATCTAGTGGTGATTGAAATGAACAGACACACTGCCATCTAGTGGTGATTGAAATGAACAGACACACTGCCATCTAGTGGTGATTGAAATGAACAGACACACTGCCATCTAGTGATTGAGAGAAACAGACACACTGCCACTAGTGGTGATTGAGAGAACAAGACACACTGCCATCTAGTGGTGATTGAAATGAACAGACACACTGCCATCTAGTGATTGAGAGAAACAGACACACTGCCATCTAGTGGTGATTGAAATGAACAGACACACTGTCATCTAGTGGTGATTGAAATGAAAAGACACACTGCCATCTAGTGGTGATTGAGAGAAACAGACACACTGCCATCTAGTGGTGATTGAAATGAACAGACACACTGCCATCTAGTGGTGATTGAAACACATTATCAACAGAGTTACATAGTGAAATCAGGTTCATTATACCACATTATCAACAGAGTCACATAGTGAAATCAGGTTAATTATACTACATTATCAACAGAGTTACATAGTGAAATCAGGTTAATTATACCACATTATCAACAGAGTTACATAGTGAAATCAGGTTAATTATACTACATTATCAACAGAGTTACATAGTGAAATCAGGTTAATTATACCACATTATCAATAGAGTTACATAGTGAAATCAGGTTAATTATACTACATTATCAACAGAGTTACAAAGTGAAATCAGGTTATTATACCATAAAACAGTAGCACTTCAGAATGAACAGCCATTTTATTGCAGAAGAACCATTACAGGTACGGTATATCAACAAATAGATCAGGATAAGACCCAGATGCAGACAGTTGGCAATAACAAGAGTTTATTTACAAAACGAGGGGGTAGGCAAACGACAGGGCAAGCAGAGGTCAGGTGTAGGCAGAGGTCAGGGCAGGCAGAGGTCAGGGCAGGCAGAGGTCAGGGCAGACAGAGGTCAGGGCAGACAGAATGGTCAGTCACCCAGGGCAGTGTGACAAGGTACAGAACAGCAGGGCAGGCAGAGGTCAGGGCAGGCAGAGGTCAGGGCAGGCAGAGGTCAGGGCAGGCAGAGGTCAGGACAGGCAGAGGTCAGGGCAGACAGAGGTCAGGGCAGGCAGAGGTCAGGACAGGCAGAGGTCAGGGCAGACAGAGGTCAGGACAGGCAGAGGTTAGTAATCCAGGGCAGTGTAACAAGGTACAGAACAGCAGGGCAGTCAGAATGGTCAAAACAAGGAGTACAGGAAACCCTAAGGGTTGGCTAAAGGAGACAAAACAAACCGGCAACAGACAAACAGGAAACACAGTAATAAATACAGGGATAATGGGAGAAATGGGTGACACCTGGAGGGGGTGGAGACTCAAGACAGGTGAAACAGATCAGGGTCAGACACCAAACACAGTAATAAATACAGGGATAATGGGGAGACATGGGTGACACCTGGAGGGGGTGGAGACTCAAGACAGGTGACACAGATCAGGGTCAGACACCAAATACTGATCATACATGAAAAGGAGCTCAGGTTGAGCTAGTCATTAAAACTAGTTTACATACACTTAGGTTGGAGTCATTAAAACTAGTTTACATACACTTAGGTTGGAGTCATTAAAACTAGTTTACATACACTTAGGTTGGAGTCATTAAAACTAGTTTACATACACTTAGGTTGGAGTCATTAAAACTAGTTTACATACACTTAGGTTGGAGTCATTAAAACTAGTTTACATACACTTAGGTTGGAGTCATTTAAACTAGTTTACATACACTTAGGTTGGAGTCATTAAAACTAGTTTACATACACTTAGGTTGGAGTCATTTAAACTAGTTTACATACACTTAGGTTGCAGTCATTAAAACTAGTTTACATACACTTAGGTTGGAGTCATTTAAACTAGTTTACATACACTTAGGTTGGAGTCATTTAAACTAGTTTACATACACTTAGGTTGGAGTCATTAAAACCAGTTTATATACACTTAGGTTGGAGTCATTAAAACTAGTTTACATACACTTAGGTTGGAGTCATTAAAACTAGTTTACATACACTTAGGTTGGAGTCTTTAAAACTAGTTTACATACACTTAGGTTGGAGTCATTAAAACTAGTTTACATACACTTAGGTTGGAGTCTTTAAAACTCGTTTTTCAACCACACAACCCCAAGCATACTTGATGACCACAATGACCCCAAGCATACTTCCAAAGTTGTGGCAAAATGGCATAAGGAAAACAAAGTCAAGGTATTGGAGTGGCCATCACAAAGCCTTGACCTCAACCCTGTAGAAAATGTGTGGGAAGAACTGAAAAAGCGTGTGCGGGCAAGGAGGCCCACAAACCTGACTCAGTTACACCAGCTCAGGAGGAATGGGTCAAAATTCACCCAATTTATTGTGGGAAGCTTGTGGAAGGCGACTCGAAACGTTTGACCCAAGTTATTCAATTTAAAGGCAATGCTACCAAATAGTAATTGAGTGTATGTAAACTCCTGACCCACTGGTAATGTGATGAAAGAAATCTTCCTCTCTGCTATTATTCTGACATTTCACATTCTTATAATACATTGGTGAACCTAACTGACCTAAATCAGGGAATTTTTACTTGGATTAAATGTCAGGAATTGTGAAAAACTGAGTACTTGGCCAAAGTGTATGTAAACTTCAGACTTCAACTGTATATCACCTTCCGTTTCGTTGAATTAACTTAATAATGATTACGACCACAGTAACTGCCTTGACAATAGTGGAACAAGCTTGTGTTTATAAGGGCAGATATTGACTATGGATGGTTTTGTGGAGGCAGACTAGAAAACAATCTGATTACCAACCTCAACATTTAACAAAAACATTGAACAACATGTGGAGAGACTCGAAGATCTTGCTGCTGGATTTGCTGCTCAGCTCAGAAGTGGAAACAGTTTGTCTCCAAACAGAGGGACAGAGGTCCAGTCGTTGACCAATCCAGAGTCATTAGCACAGGTGTTTAGCGTGGCTTTCTCTAGCAACTGTTTCTTTACTGTTTTGTAGAATCTAAAGTGGTCAAATGTCAAGTGAACAGGTATTAATACAAACATAATCTTTAATCTTATAACCGACGTCCCGAGTCAGCACTTTGAAGATAGTTATTCTATGTATAAAACCCTTAGCTTCTAAAACCACACCCCTTAGTTTCTAAAACCACACCCCTTAGTTTCTAAAACCACACCCCTTAGTTTCTAAAACCACACCACACCCCTTAGCTTCTAAAACCACACCCCTTAGTTTCTAAAACCACACCCCTTAGTTTCTAAAACCACACCCCTTAGTTTCTAAAACCACACCCCTTAGCTTCTAAAACCACACCCCTTAGTTTCTAAAACCACACCCCTTAGTTTCTAAAACCACACCCCTTAGCTTCTAAAACCACACCCCTTAGTTTCTAAAACCACACCCCTTAGTTTCTAAAACCACACCCCTTAGCTTCTAAAACCACACCCCTTAGTTTCTAAAACCACATCCCTTAGTTTCTAAAACCACACCCCTTAGTTTCTAAAACCACACCCCTTAGCTTCTAAAACCACACCCCTTAGCTTCTAAAACCACACCCCTTAAGCTTCTAAAACCACACCCTTAGTTTCTAAAACCACACCCCTTAGCTTATAAACCACACCCCTTAACCTTCAACCTCTGGTTATGTGTCTCTATCATCCTCTAAAGCCACACCCTCTTTTGTAATTAAGCCACACCCCTTCACATCTAAGCCACACCCTCAAATACATCTGAAAGGTTTGCTGGATAATTTGTCAAACCAAAAACCATGACTTTGTACTCAGAGACTTTAATTTTAAGGGGAGACAAAACACAATTAAATAAAATCTAATTAAACTGAATCAATATTTATTCAGCTTCATTAACACATATCAATACACTTTCAAAGGGAAGACAAGGAACATTCTCAAATACAGTTAAAAACTAAAAATATATCAAGAGCTATTTAACCATATTCCTTGAGCTTAAAAACATTTTCTAACTCACTATTGTATTTTTATTAAAAGGCAACAACTAAAACAATAAAAAATAAACACAACAACAAAATATTGACTCGTCAAATTTTAAAACTGTTGTTCACATCTTGCCCTCCCAGCTACATTGGTACATTGATGGCTGATATAGGTCTCACACTCTATTGGTATTGATGGCTGTTATAGGTCTCACACTCTATTGGTATTGATGGCTGATATAGGTCTCACACTCTATTGGTATTGATGGCTGATATAGGTCTCACACTCTATTGGTATTGATGGCTGATATAGGTCTCACACTCTATTGGTATTGATGGCTGTTATAGGTCTCACACTCTACTGGTATTGATGGCTGATATAGGTCTCACTCTGCTGGTATTGATGGCTGTTATAGGTCTCACACTCTACTGGTATTGATGGCTGATATAGGTCTCACTCTGCTGGTATTGATGGCTGTTATAGGTCTCACACTCTACTGGTATTGATGGCTGATATAGGTCTCACTCTGCTGGTATTGATGGCTGTTATAGGTCTCACACTCTACTGGTATTGATGGCTGATATAGGTCTCACACTCTACTGGTATTGATGGCTGATATAGGTCTCACTCTGCTGGTATTGATGGCTGTTATAGGTCTCACACTCTACTGGTATTGATGGCTGATATAGGTCTCACTCTGCTGGTATTGATGGCTGTTATAGGTCTCACACTCTACTGGTATTGATGGCTGATATAGGTCTCACTCTGCTGGTATTGATGGCTGTTATAGGTCTCACACTCTACTGGTATTGATGGCTGATATAGGTCTCACTCTGCTGGTATTGATGGATGGTACAGGTCTCACACTCTGCTGGTATTGATGGATGGTACAGGTCTCACACTCTGCTGGTGTTGATGGATGGTATAGGTCTCACTCTGCTGGTATTGATG
>NW_027040221.1:0-15000 GCF_034236695.1 Oncorhynchus nerka | reverse complement strand
ACCCAAGATGCATTGGAGTATGTGCTCTCCTCTCCTCTCTCCTCTCCTCCACCTGTGTCTACTCCTTCTGCAGAACAACAGGTAAACTCACTCCCTCAGTCAGGATTCACTTAATCACTCATTCATGTTTTAAGTCGGGGTAATACTAATCAGTCTAACATTTATTTAAATAATTACCTACGATTTTAACCTTATTATTTTGACAACAATATGTAAACATCTACTACCTTTGAACTGATGTGTCCTAGTTTAACCTCAAACTTGGTGTTTTAATGGTGATAACTCTTCCTCTGCAGCTCCAACTGAGACTCAGGTTCCTCTGAATAGGACGACCACCAGGGGAAGTGACAGCAGAGAGCAGACTACAGTCAGAGTGGGTGTTGTAGTTTTATTTTGGGTGGCCATCTTGATTTGGAGTCCACGTGTTTGGTAACCTTACGCTATTCACATAGTATTTTTTCAAATGCATTTATAATAATAAAAACAGAAGATAGATAGCAACAAAACATATTGTATAATTTTAATGTTTATATTTCAATTAATATTTAAATAATCTATCTCTCTGCTTCATTTTCTGTCAAAATCTCTCACAATCTCTCTCTCTCTCTCTCTCTCTCTCTCTCTCTCTCTCTCTCTCTCTCTCTCTCAGGAGGAAGGAGACCTGTGTTACGCCTCGTTGGATATCCGTCAGGGACAGAGGAGACCAAAGAAGAAGACAACCAAGAACTCTGACTTCAGTACCTACTCAGACATCAATACCAGCAGAGTGTGAGACATATACCATCCATCAATACCAGCAGAGTGTGAGACCTATACCATCCATCAATACCAGCAGAGTGTAAGACCTATACCATCCATCAATACCAGCAGAGTGTGAGACCAATACCATCCATCAATACCAGCAGAGTGATACCTATACCAGCCATCAATACCAGCAGAGTGAGACCTATACCAGCCATCAATACCAGCAGAGTGAGACCTATACCATCTATCAATACCATCAGAGACCAATACCAGCTATCAATACCAGCAGTGTGAGACCTATACCATCCATCAATACCAGCAGAGTGATACCTATACCAGCCATCAATACCAGCAGAGTGAGACCTATACCAGCCATCAATACCAGCAGAGAGTGACCTAATACCAGTCATCAATACCATCAGAGTGAGACCTATACCTACCATCAATACCAGCAGAGAGAGACCTATACCAGTCATTAATACCAGCAGAGTGAGACCTATACCAGTCATCAATACCATCAGAGTGAGACCTATACCTGCCATCAATACCAGCAGAGTGAGACCTATACCAGCCATTAATACCAGCAGAGTGAGACCTATACCTGCCATCAATACCAGCAGAGTGTGACCTATACCAGTCATCAATACCATCAAAGTGTGAGACCTATACCTACCATCAATACCAGCAGAGTGAGACCTATACCTACCATCAATACCAGCAGAGTGTGAGACCTATACCAGCCATCAATACCAGCAGAGTGAGACCTATACCAGCCATCAATACCAGCAGAGTGAGACCTATACCACCCATCAATACCAGCAGAGTGTGAGACCTATACCATCCATCAATACCAGCAGAGTGAGACCTATACCAGTCATCAATACCATCAGAGTGAGACCTATACCTACCATCAATACCAGCAGAGTGAGACCTATACCAGTCATCAATACCATCAGAGTGAGACCTATACCATCCATCAATACCATCAGAGTGAGACCTATACCATCCATCAATACCATCAGAGTGAGACCTATACCAGCCATTAATACCAGCAGAGTGAGACCTATACCAGCCATCAATACCAGCAGATTGAGACCTATACCAGTCATCAATACCATCAGAGTGAAACCAATACCAGCCATCAATACCAGCAGATTGAGACCTATACCAGTCATCAAAACCATCAGAGTGTGAGACCTATACCAGCCATCAATACCAGCAGAGTGAGACCTATACCAGTCATCAAAACCATCAGAGTGTGAGACCTATACCAGCCATCAATACCATCAGAGTGAGACCTATACCAGCCATCAATACCAGCAGTGAGACCTATACCATCCATCAATACCACCAGAGTGAGAACTATACCAGCCATCAATACCAGCAGATTGAGACCTATACCATCCATCAATACCAGCAGAGAGTGAGATCTATACCAGCTATCAATACCAGCAGAGTGAGACCTATACCATCCATCAATACCAGCAGAGTGAGACCTATACCAGCCATCAATACCAGCAGAGTGAGACCTATACCATCCATCAATACCATCAGAGTGTGAGACCTATACCAGCCATCAATACCATCAGAGTGAGACCTCTACCAGTCATCAATACCAGCAGAGTGTGAGACCTATACCAGCCATAAATACCATCAGAGTGAGACCTATACCAGTCACCAATACCATCAGAGTGAGACCTATACCAGCCATCAAAACCAGAAGAGTGATAGCTATAGCAGTTATCAATACCAGTAGAGTGAGATCTATACCATCCATCAATACCATCAGAGTGTGAGACCTATACCAGTCATCAATACCATCAGAGTGAAACCAATAACATTCATCAATACCAATAGAGTGAGACCTATACCAGTCATTAATACCATCAGAGTGAGACCTATACCAGTCATCAATACCAACAGAGTGAAACCAATAACAGTCATCAATACCATCAGAGACCAATACCAGTCATCAATACCATCAGAGACCAATACCAGTCATCAATACCATCAGAGACCAATAACAGTCATCTATACCATCAGAGACCAATAACAGTTATCTATACCAATAGAGTGAGACCTATACCAGTCATCAATACCATCAGAGTGAAACCAATAACATTCATCAATACCATCAGAGACCAATACCAGTCATCAATACCAACAGAGTGAGACCTATACCAGTCATCAATACCAGCAGATTGAGACCTATACCAGCCATCATACCATCAGAGTGAGACCTATACCAGCCATCAATACCAGCAGATTGAGACCTATACCAGTCATCAATACCATCAGAGTGAGACAAATACCAGTCATCAATACCATCAGAGTGTGAGACCTATACCAGCCATCAATACCATCAGAGTGAGACCTATACCAGCCATCAAAACCAGAAGAGTGATACCTAAACAAGTCATCAATACCATCAGAGTGAGACCTATACCAGCTATCAATACCAGCAGAGTGAGACCTATACCATCCATCAATACCATCAGAGTGTGAGACATATACAAGCTATCAATACCAGCAGTATGAGACCTATACCAGCTATTAAGACCTATACCAGCAATCAATACCAGCAGAGTGTGACTTATACCAGTCATCAATACCAGCAGAGTGAGACCTATACCAGCCATCAAATACCAGCAGAGTGAGACCTATACCAGCCATCAAAACCAGAAGAGTGATACCTATACCAGTTATCAATACCAGCAGAGTGAGACCTACACAAGTCATCAATACCATCAGAGTGAGACCTATACCAGCCATCAATACCAGCAGAGTGAGACTTATACCATCCATCAATACCACCAGAGTGAGACCTATACCAGCCATCAATACCAGCAGATTGAGACATATACCATCCATCAATACCATCAGAGAGTGACCTATACCATCCATCAATGCCATCAGAGAGTGACCTATACCAGCCATCAATACCAGCAGAGTGAGACCTATACCAGCCATCAATACCATCAGAGTGAGACCTATACCAGCCATCAATACCAGCAGATTGAGACCTATACCAGCTATCAATACCAGCAGAGTGAGACCTATACCATCCATCAATACCATCAGAGTCTGAGACCTATACCAGCCATCAATACCAGCAGAGTGAGACCTATACCAGCCATCAATACCAGCAGAGTGAGACCTATACCATCCATCAATAAAATCAGACTGTGAGACCTATACCAGCCATCAATACCATCAGAGTGAGACCTCTACCAGTCATCAATATCAGCAGAGTGTGAGACCTATACCAGCCATTAATACCATCAGAGTGAGACCTATACCAGTCATCAATACCATCAGAGTGAAACCAATAACATTCATCAATACCAACAGAGACCAATACCAGTCATCAATACCAACAGAGTGAAACCAATTACATTCATCAATACCAACAGAGACAATTACCAGCCATCAATACCATCAGAGTGAGACCTATACCAGCCATCAAAACCAGAAGAGTGATACCTATACCAGTTATCAATACCAGCAGAGTGAGACCTACACAAGTCATCAATACCATCAGAGTGTGAGACCTATACCAGCCATCAATACCAGCAGAGTGAGCCCTATACCAGTCATCAAAACCATCAGAGTGTGAGACCTATACCAGCCATCAATACCATCAGAGTGAGACCTATACCAGCCATCAATACCAGCAGAGTGAGACCTATACCAGCTATCAATACCAGCAGAGTGAGACCTACACAAGTCATCAATACCATCAGAGTGTGAGACCTCTACCAGCCATCAATACCATCCGAGTGTGAGACCTATACCAGCCATCAATACCATCAGAGTGTGAGACCTATACCAGCCATCAATACCAGCAGAGTGAGACCTATACCAGCCATCAATACCATCAGAGTGTGAGACCTATACCAGCCATCAATACCAGCAGAGTGAGACCTATACCATCCATCAATACCACCAGAGTGAGACCTATACCATCCATCAATACCACCAGAGTGAGACCTATACCATCCATCAATACCAGCAGTGTGAGACCTATACCATCCATCAATACCAGTAGAGTGTGAGACCAATACCAGCCATCAATACCAGCAGAGTGAGACCTACACAAGTCATCAATACCATCAGAGTGTGAGACCTATACCAGCCATCAATACCAGCAGAGTGAGACCTATACCAGTCATCAAAACCATCAGAGTGTGAGACCTATACCAGCCATCAATACCATCAGAGTGAGACCTATACCAGCCATCAATACCATCCGAGTGTGAGACCTATACCATCCATCAATACCACCAGAGTGTGAGACCTATACCAGCCATCAATACCAGCAGAGTGAGACCTATACCAGCCATCAATACCATCAGAGTGTGACCTATACCAGCCCTCAATACCACCAGAGTGAGACCTATACCAGCCATCAATACCATCAGAGTGAGACCTATACCAGCCATCAATACCAGCAGAGTGAGACCTATACCAGCCATCAATACCATCCGAGTGTGAGACCTATACCATCCATCAATACCACCAGAGTGTGAGACCTATACCAGCCATCAATACCAGCAGAGTGAGACCTATACCAGCCATCAATACCATCAGAGTGTGACCTATACCAGCCCTCAATACCACCAGAGTGAGACCTATACCAGCCATCAATACCAGGAGAGTGAGACCTATACCAGTCATCAATACCATCAGAGTGAGACCTATACCAGTCATCAATACCAACAGAGTGAAACCAATAACAGTCATCAATACCATCAGAGACCAATACCAGTCATCAATACCATCAGAGTGAAACCAATAACATTCATCAATACCATCAGTGTGAGACCTCTACCAGCCATCAATACCATCCGAGTGTGAGACCTATACCAGTCATCAATACCAACAGAGTGAAACCAATAACATTATTGATCAGGGAGGACAAGTTATTACAGTTGTATCAGTTATTATGTTTGTTTTTAACTTTCGTCTGTATTCTTTCATTCATGCAATTTACCTTTTAATAATAATAACAATAGTTATTTTAAAATGTTGTTTTTAAGCTCAGGGAATATATTTAAATATCTTTTGATATAGTTTCAGTTTGGAAGTTTCATTGTTGTTTTATCATTGTAATTCATGTGTGCAGTTTATTGATGTGTTTTAAAAGTAATTCTCAATAAATATTGATTCAGTTTCATTAGATTTGATTTCATTATTTAATTCTCTCCCTCTATGTCAGGGGTATTGAACTCTGACCCTACGAGGTTCTTAGCCTGCTGGTTCTCTGTTCACCTGATCATTAATTACACCCACCTGGTATCACAGGTCTTAACCAATCCCTGATTAGGAAGAGGGGAACAATGAAAAAACACAGTGGAACTGGCTTGGAGGACCAGAGTTGAGGACACTATGGTCTCTTCCAGTTCAATGTCATGTCATTCAGTCTGACGAGGCTCCAGCAACCTCTCAGGGAGGTCTGTGTTTGGGGGTGTGGCTTATAGGTTAGTAGGTGTGGCTTATAGGTGAGTAGGTGTGGCTTATAGGTTAGTGGGTGTGGCTTATATGTTAGTAGGTGTGGCTTATAGGTTAGTAGGTGTGGTTTATAGGCTTAGTAGGAGGCCAAAGGTGTCCGCATGCTTCCCAGGCGAAACAGTTCAGAAGAGTTTGTGGACATATTATGACAAACAAAATATTTAAGTTGCATTTTAAATTTCGGTAAGGGTTTTGATGGCTGTTCGAACACTCAACATTTTATAGGCTAAGTAGGTGGCACAGGCACTTCTTGGGGTCCCCAGGACCAAGTTTGGTAAATAATGCCCCACAGTCTCCTCAATGTCAAGGTCAGTCCATTCTGTTTGAAATGCTGCCCTACATTCTCCTCAATGTTAACTACAGTCTCCTCCATGTTAACTACAGTCTCCTCCATGTTAACTACAGTCTCCTCCATGTTAACTACAGTCTCCTCCATGTTAAATACAGTCTCCTCCATGTTAACTACAGTCTCCTCCATGTTAACTACAGTCTCCTCCATGTTAACTACAGTCTCCTCCATGTTAAATACAGTCTCCTCCATGTTAACTACAGTCTCCTCCATGTTACATACAGTCTCCAGTCTCCTCCATGTTAACTACAGTCTCCTCCATGTTAACTACAGTCTCCTCCATGTTAACTACAGTCTCCTCCATGTTAACTACAGTCTCCTCCATGCTAACTACAGTCTCCAGTCTCCTCCATGTTAACTACAGTCTCCTCCATGTTAACTACAGTCTCCTCCATGTTAAATACAGTCTCCTCCATGTTAACTACAGTCTCCTCCATGTTAAATACAGTCTCCTCCATGTTAACTACAGTCTCCTCCATGTTAACTACAGTCTCCTCCATGTTAACTACAGTCTCCTCCATGTTAAATACAGTCTCCTCCATGTTAACTACAGTCTCCTCCATGTTAAATACAGTCTCCAGTCTCCTCCATGTTAACTACAGTCTCCTCCATGTTAACTACAGTCTCCTCCATGTTAACTACAGTCTCCTCCATGTTAACTACAGTCTCCTCAATGTTAACTACAGTCTCCTCCATGTTAACTACAGTCTCCTCAATGTTAACTACAGTCTCCTCCATGTTAACTACAGTCTCCTCCATGTTAACTACAGTCTCCTCAATGTTAACTACAGTCTCCTCCATGTTAACTACAGTCTCCTCCATGTTAACTACAGTCTCCTCCATGTTAACTACAGTCTCCTCCATGTTAACTACAGTCTCCTCAATGTTAACTACAGTCTCCTCCATGTTAACTACAGTCTCCTCCATGTTAAGGTCAGGTCATTCTGTTTGAAAAGGTTCCAGCAACCTTTCAGATAGGTTTCTGTTTGAGGGTGTGGTTTATAGGTTAGTAGGAGAGGCTCATATACTAAGAGGGTGTGGCTCAGACTAGACAAGGCTGTGACTTATAGTCTTAGTCTAGTCTGAGGGTGTGGCTTAGACTAGACAAGGGTGTGGTTAATAGGCTAAGAGGGTGTGGCTTAAATGCTAAGAGGTGTGTGCCTTAGATACTAAAGGGTGTGGCTTTAGAGGAAGACATCTGCTGAACAGAATCACAGCCGTTTCCATGGTTTCATACACCTTGCCTTCAGTTAAAGTTGACTAAAAGTAGCTCAGTAAAGCATTCAACCACATTCTCAATGGAGTTACATAGTGATCAGGTGAATTATACCACAGAACATTATAATCTCTGAAAAACTTAATTTTATTCCAAAAAGATATTTATTCCAGGTATATTCACCAACTATAAATCAGACATTAACACTAGTAGCTCAATCCAACATAGTAAATCCATACCAATAAAATGTAGACATATTCAAATGGTGAATACAAATGACATTGTAAAAGAAGACACAAAAAGTTGAGTTAACACTTGAAATGTTGTGTTAAAAGATCTCTCATTCATATATGTATATATTCTTAATTCCATTCCTTCCTTAGATTTACTTAGAGGAGCAAAAACAGAGCTCTGGAGGTTAACCAGAGAAACAGAGCTCTGGAGGTTAACCAGAGAAACAGAGCTCTGGAGGTTAACCAGAGAAACAGAGATCTGGAGGTAAACAGAGAAACAGAGCTCTGGAGGTTAACCAGAGAAACAGAGCTCTGGAGGTTAACCAGAGAAACAGAGATCTGGAGGTTAACCAGAGAAACAGAGATCTGGAGGTTAACCAGAGAAACAGAGATCTGGAGGTTAACCAGAGAAACCGAGATCTGGAGGTAACCAGAGAAACAGAGCTCTGGAGGTTAACCAGAGAAACAGAGATCTGGAGGTTAACCAGAGAAACCGAGATCTGGAGGTAACCAGAGAAACAGAGATCTGGAGGTTAACCAGAGAAACAGAGATCTGGAGGTAAACAGAGAAACAGAGATCTGGAGGTTAACCAGAGAAACAGAGCTCTGGAGGTAACCAGAGAAACTGAGATCTGGAGAAACCAGAGAAACAGAGCTCTGGAGGTTAACCAGAGAAACAGAGATCTGGAGGTTAACCAGAGAAACAGAGCTCTGGAGGTTAAACAGAGAAACAGAGATCTGGAGGCAACCAGAGAAACAGAGATCTGGAGGTTAACCAGAGAAACAGAGCTCTGGAGGTAACCAGAGAAACCGAGATCTGGAGGTAACCAGAGAAACCGAGATCTGGAGGTAACCAGAGAAACAGAGATCTGGAGGTAAACAGAGAAACAGAGATCTGGAGGTTAACCAGAGAAACAGAGCTCTGGAGGTTAACCAGAGAAACAGAGCTCTGGAGGTAACCAGAGAAACAGAGCTCTGGAGGTTAACCAGAGAAACAGATATCTGGAGGTTAACCAGAGAAACAGAGCTCTGGAGGTTAACCAGAGAAACAGAGCTCTTAACCCCTCAGACCTCCCCTAAGACCTAAAGCCCAGGCCTCCCATAACCCCTCTGCTACAGAGCAGAAGCACTAGTTGAGTAAATCACAATCACACATTCTGTATAGGACAATACATTATATGTAATCATATGGTCAAACACTCCCACATATCAACATTATTTATATATACTCATATACATACATTGACCACTACTAATGTTGATAATCTGATATTATGATGTTGGCATTACAGTACTCATATAAGAGCTGGTCACTGATTGGCTGAGAAGACACAATCAGTACACAGGAAACCCACGCGAACTTCCTGTTGCTGTTGCCATGGTGCTGTCATTCAGCCTGAGGAAGAGAGTCCAATTGTTATTATTTGAGGTACAGGTCTCACTGCTGGTATTGATGGCTGGTATAGGTCTCACTCTGCTGGAATTGATGGATGGTATAGGTCTCACTCTGCTGGTATTGATGAATGGTATAGGTCTCACACTCTGATGGTATTGATGGATGGTATAGGTCTCACACTCTGCTGGTATTGATGGATGGTATAGGTCTCACACTCTGATGGTATTGATGGATGGTATAGGTCTCACACTCTGCTGGTATTGATGACTGGTATTGGTCTCACTCTGCTGGTATTGATGACTGGTATAGGTCTCACACTCTGCTGGTATTGATGACTGGTATTGGTCTCACTCTGCTGGTATTGATGACTGGTATAGGTCTCACACTCTGCTGGTATTGATGACTGGTATTGGTCTCACTCTGATGGTATTGATGGATGGTATAGGTCTCACTCTGCTGGTATTGATGGCTGGTATAGGTCTCACACTCTGCTGGTATTGATGACTGGTATTGGTCTCACTCTGATGGTATTGATGGCTGGTATAGATCTCACTCTGATGGTATTGATGGATGGTATAGGTCTCACTCTGATGGTATTGATGGCTGGTATAGGTCTCACACTCTGCTGGTATTGATGGCTGGTATAGGTCTCACACTCTGCTGGTATTGATGGATGGTATAGGTCTCTCTCTGCTGGTATTGATGGATGGTATAGGTCTCACTTTACAGGAGGAGGGGAGGAGGAGGACTCAGGAGGACTGATGTCTGGACACAACATTAAAATGCACTTTTAGAAACAATCAAGATCTTCTCAATGATATATTGTTAGTCATGACTCTTGGTTGTTTAAACATGAATTTGAGGAGACATTTGATGAGTTTAGATTAGTCTCAGAGGGTTCATTCAAAATAAGTTACACACCAATACTGATATAATATTAATAACATTAAAGATACAGACAGAAGATAAAGACAGAATAATAACTGTTCTTACCAAGTGAAATCCTAGTGGTGATGTTTCCATAGTGGTTCAACTCTTTCTGTTCAATTCCTCCTTTACCTCCATCATCCACTACGTTGTTCTCCACAGTCCCACAGTAGTAGAGTCCCAGGTCAGATTCAGTGATGTTCTCAATCAGTAGATCATAGGAGTTGTTAGAGGGGTTCCACTCCACATTATATCCAGGGAAACGGTTGGGATTATCAGACATTTCCTGGAGATTTTGGTAAACGTTGTACATTGAAATAACTAGAGGAGGCTGGTACTTGTGAGAACAGTTCCTATACCAGATAATGTAAACTCCAGTAGTTCTGTTACAGTCACAGTAGAGAGTGATGTTGTCTCCTGGTCTGACTCTCAGCTCCACCTCTGCTGCAGAGATCCCATCCTGACTGGAGGAAACAGCACCTACAGGTAGCAGAGGAACAGTGTTAGGATGAACTGACTGGAGGAAACAGCACCTACAGGTAGCCGAGGAACAGTGTTAGGATGAACTGACTGGAGGAAACAGCACCTACAGGTAGCCGAGGAACAGTGTTAGGATGAACTGACTGGAGGAAACAGCACCTACAGGTAGCAGAGGAACAGTGTTAGGATGAACTGACTGGAGGAAACAGCGCCTACAGGTAGCAGAGGAACAGTGTTAGGATGAACTGACTGGAGGAAAC
Organism: Oncorhynchus nerka; assembly: GCF_034236695.1. Classification (NCBI taxonomy): domain Eukaryota; kingdom Metazoa; phylum Chordata; class Actinopteri; order Salmoniformes; family Salmonidae; genus Oncorhynchus; species Oncorhynchus nerka. The sequence continues at coordinate 3,884 of NW_027040221.1, read as the reverse complement.
AGCACCTACAGGTAGCAGAGGAACAGTGTTAGGATGAATTGACTGGAGGAAACAGCACCTACAGGTAGCAGAGGAACAGTGTTAGGATGAACTGACTGGAGGAAACAGCACCTACAGGTAGCAGAGGAACAGTGTTAGGATGAACTGACTGGAGGAAACAGCACCTACAGGTAGCAGAGGAACAGTGTTAGGATGAACTGACTGGAGGAAACAGCACCTACAGGTAGCAGAGGAACAGTGTTAGGATGAACTGACTGGAGGGAACAGCACCTTCAGGTAGCAGAGGAACAGTGTTAGGATGAACTGACTGGAGGAAACAGCACCTACAGGTAGCAGAGGAACAGTGTTAGGATGAACTGACTGGAGGAAACAGCACCTACAGGTAGCAGAGGAACAGTGTTAGGATGAACTGACTGGAGGAAACAGCACCTACAGGTAGCAGAGGAACAGTGTTAGGATGAACTGACTGGAGGGAACAGCACCTTCAGGTAGCAGAGGAACAGTGTTAGGATGAACTGACTGGAGGAAACAGCACCTACAGGTAGCAGAGGAACAGTGTTAGGATGAACTGACTGGAGGAAACAGCACCTACAGGTAGCAGAGGAACAGTGTTAGGATGAACTGACTGGAGGAAACAGCACCTACAGGTAGCAGAGGAACAGTGTTAGGATGAATCACAGAATGTCATTTTGACATCATAAACTTCTCCTCATGAAAATATAAACGTCATGTCTTTTCCACAGTCATCACAATATCACAATAATAAGATAACAAATCTGTTCAACCATAAAACCACATTAAGAAATCATCTATCATCCAGCTATAAGGCCCAGTAAAAAGTTACTCACGTAAGAATGTAATCAGAGCGACACACAGCCTGTCCATCTGGTGGTCTGATGGTCTGATGGTGACTGTCAGAGAGTAGCTGGGTCTTTGAGTAACAAGGTCTTTGCTGCGTATTTCCGTGTTCATGACTAGATGTACTTTACCATGAAAGGACATACGAGCAGCGATTGGTTCGATCGAATGGAAACTTTTCAGCTCGTGATACACTTTTTATGTGACATGAAGGGGAGGGTTTAGCATCGAACACGTTTCACACCGACATGACGTCACTGGAAAATATTCAGCTCCTTTGAGGTGGTCGTTGTAGATAGCAACACCTAAATAGCAGCACATGGGGCGGCAGGGTAGCCTAGTGGTTAGAGCGTTGGACTAGTAACCAGACTAACTAGCAGCACATGGTCAAAGTCAACCTACTGCAACATCATTAAACACAACATGAACAACCAAACACTAATGTTGATGTCACTTTGATCATTGAAGTATTGAGACAGAGACCTATCTTGAGACAGAGACCTATCTTGAGACAGAGGCCTATCTTGAGACAGAGGCCTATCTTGAGACAGAGGCCTATCTTGAGACAGAGACCTATCTTGAGACAGAGGTCTATCCTGAGACAGAGGCCTATCTTGAGACAGAGGCCTATCTTGACACAGAGACCTATCTTGAGACAGAGGCCTATCTTGAGACAGAGGCCTATCTTGAGACAGAGACCTATCTTGAGACAGAGACCTATCATGAGACAGAGACCTATCTTGAGACAGAGGCCTATCTTGAGACAGAGACCTATCTTGAGACAGAGACCTATCTTGAGACAGAGGCCTATCTTGAGACAGAGGCCTATCTTGACACAGAGACCTATCTTGAGACAGAGGCCTATCTTGAGACAGAGACCTATCTTGAGACAGAGACCTATCTTGAGACAGAGGATAAGGCTGGTCTCTATACCTGTATCCTGTCAGTATTAATGTTTGATTGATCTTGAGACAGAGGATAAGGCTGGTCCCTATACCTGTATCCTGTCAGTTTTAATGTTTGATTGATGAAATGATGAACATCCAGTAATCATAACATTTAAACCTGATCTGCATTAACTATTTCATGAATCACAAAATGTAGTATTTATCCACCAAACATCAAGGCCTTTCCAATCTTGGACACCCTGAATTGAAGTCAGCCAGAAACTACAAGCAGAAACTACAATATCCATGATGCTCTGGAGAGGATGTGATGGTTCAGCTGTGCCTATTCTAGTTCTTAATGTCTTTTTGTTCAGGATTAGTTGGAAAACAAATGGGACATATACAGAGTGAGAAATGCACTCAGTGTGAAATGTGAGTTTATCATCAGCAGCACCATGGATGAATAACTATTTATAACTTGGATGTCCTCTCTTCCTCAGGCCAAACGGTAGACAGAAAGACAGACACACAGACAGACAGACAGCACCATGGCAACTACAACAGGAAGTGTGGGTTTCCTGTGTACCGAGTGTGTATTCTTAGCCAATCAGTGACTAGCTCTTATATGAGTACTGTAATGCCAACATCATAAAATCAGGCTTATCAACATTAGTAGTGGTCAATGTATGTAGATGTTTACATGTGTTTACATGTGTTTATATGTATAGATAGGTGGGTAGATGGGAGTGTGTCCATAATATTGTTTATCATGTATAGTCCTATGTGTGTGAGGTTGTGGTTTACACAGCTAGTGCTGCTGCTCTGTAGGGGAGGAGTTAAGGGGGGCCTGGGTTTCAGGTCTGAGGGGTTAAGGGGGGCCTGGGTTTCAGGTCTGAGAGGAGGACTGAGGGGTTTAAAGTGGGCCTGGGTTTCAGGTCTGGGGGGTTAAGGGGACCCTGGGTTTCAGGTCTGAGGGGTTAAGGGGGGCCTGGGTTTCAGGTCTGAGGGGTTAAGGGGGGTCTGTCAGTAACAGTATCAGACTAGCTGGGTCTGTCAGTATCAGTATCAGAGTAGCTGGGTCTGTCAGTAACAGTTTCAGACTAGCTGGGTCTGTCAGTAACAGTATCAGAGTAGCTGGGTCTGTCAGTAACAGTATCAGAGTAGCTGGGTCTGTCAGTAACAGTATCAGAGTAGCTGGGTCTGTCAGTAACAGTATCAGAGTAGCTGGGTGTGTCAGTAACAGTATCAGAGTAGCTGGGTCTGTCAGTATTAGTATCAGAGTAGCTGGTTCTGTCAGTAACAGTATCAGAGTAGCTGGGTCTGTCAGTAACAGAATCAGAATAGCTGGGTCTCTCTCTCTCTCTCTCTCTTAGTCTCTCTCTCTCTCTCTCTTAGTCTCTCTCTCTACCCCCATCTCTTTCTCTTACTCACCCTCCCTCTCTCTCTGCCCCCCTCTCTCTCTCTGACTCCCCCCTCTCTCTTTCAAGAGACACCCACACACACACACACACACACACACACCAGCGTAAGCCACAGTGGCTGACCAAGTGACGTGTGACAGTGATGGAAAACAATTGTGGTTTCTGCAGGTCTGTACCAAACCACCCCCTCCCTCCCAGAGGACAGAGAGGCAGAGGTAACACACACACACACACACACACACACACACACATTTGCAGGGCCACAGTAGAGCTGGTGAAGCAGTTGACACGTGACAAGAAGATAGAACTGATTGTGGTTTGTACAGACTTGAATAGCATTTAACCCCTCTGTCCTCCCCTCAAACCTGAAACCCAGGCCCCCCTTAACCCCTCAGTCCTCCCCTACAGACCTGAAACCCAGTTCCCCCTTAACCCCTCAGTCCTCCCCTCAGACCTGAAACCCAGGCCCCCCTTAACCCCTCAGTCCTCCCCTCAGACCTGAAACCCAGGCCCCCCTAAACCCCTCAGTCCTCCCCTCAGACCTGAAACCCAGTTCCCCCTTAACCCCACAGTCCTCCTCACAGACCTCAAACCAGGCCCCCTAAACCCCTCAGTCCTCCTCCTCAGACCTGAAACCCAGTTCCCCTTCACCCCTCAGACCCTAAACCCAGGCCCCCTTAACCCCTCTGACCTGAAACCCAGTTCCCCCTTAACCCCT